>NC_133618.1:516804464-517104464 GCF_048593235.1 Sminthopsis crassicaudata
ACATACAACACTCCAGCAGATTTCTGAATCATCATTCCAATTGACAACTATGCAAAAGAGATATAAAATCCATTGAAGAAACAACACCTTAAAAAATACAATTGGCCAAATTGAAACAAAAGTACAGAAATTAATTGAGGAAAACAGCACTTTAAAAGCTATAATTGGGCAAGTAGAAGCTAATGACTATGAGACATCAAGTATCAGACAAACTCAAAAGAATTGGGGGGGGGATGAAAAATAGTGTAAAATGCATATGAAATCAACATAATATTATATATATATATATGTATATATATATATGATTTAATATAATATAAATAAAATAAATTAGAAAAACAATTAACCTGGAAAATAGATCCAGGAGAGAAAAATATTAGATTCATTTTGACTTTCAATATTAAGAGCCAAAGAGAAGCATAACAAGTAAAACAGAAAAAGAAAATTTAAGGAATTCAATTGAAATAAACATTAAATTTCGACTTGGAAAAATTATGTTTTTAATTTTTAGTAATTGTATGTCCAATAGTATAGTTGAAAGGAATACAAATAGATCAAGGTTATGGATATGAGTTAAAGTTGAGGGAATGGTATTAAACAACAACTAAGCAGTGAGAAAGATAAGTACACTGACTTCAGCAGGAAAAGCAATGCACAATGGTGAAAATTATTTCACAGAAAGAAGGAAAAAAAAGATCTTACAGTAGAGAGGAGGATGGGGAAAATGGGTGATGAAAATGTAACAGGGCATAAAAACCTCAAAATCAAATGTAAAGAGGCAGAAATATTAAATGAATTACTTTTCAGATTACAATAAAAATCACATTGAACAAAAGCCAATAAAATACATTAAGAATAACTGAAAATAAATAATATAATCCTAAAAAACAACTGGTTCAGAGCAAATCATAGAAATAACTAAGAATTTTTTTTCAAGAGAATGGCAACAGTAAAACAACACATCAAAAATTATATAACGCACCCAAAACAATACTTATGGAAATTTTTATTGGCTTTTGTTCAATGTAATTTTTTTGTTGTTTTTGCTGTTTCTTACAACCTTAAGTCTAAAACCAATCTTTTCCATCTGAAATTTTCTATAACACACACTGTTGAGATAGATATCTATATCTATGTATACATTGATATAATACTATATTGATACATATTGATTGATAGGTAGATAAAATAGATATAGAAAGATAGATTTATTATGTACCAAGCACTATGCAAAGCACTGAAAATACAAAAAAGGACAAAGACAATCCCTGATATAGAGAACTTTAAATTTAATAGGGGGGAAATGTACAAAAGTACCTAAAAGTGGAAAGAAAGGAAAATACTCAGCATGGGGGAATGATGGAAGTATTCAGAATAATGCAACACTCTGGTTAATGAAGAGATAGATGATGGGATATATGTTACTTCATTCATTTCTACCTTTCAGGATACTTATCTTCACTTATAAATGTTTGTTGATTTGAAATTAATTATATAGTTAGAGTTGGTAATGTTTTGCTTTAGTAGGTATTGAATTCCCCATCAATAGAGACATTCAAATACACTTGATAACTATATACCATGAATATTATAAGATAAAATTCCTGTTCAGGCCAGCCTGATTTAAATAACCTTTGAGCTCCTTTCCAACTCAGAGTTTCTGTGACTGTCTACTTATCAAAGCTATTTGTAGATGGTGATAAAATATTCATTTGGGTACAGTAACTGATTGCTATTTTGGGACAGAACTACAACAGAGGCTGAATAATTACTCAATTCACAAAAACTAATGTACATAAAATGAATTACAGAACCAAGGAACTGGAATGATGGAATAACATTTTAGAAAGCATATTTTTTAACATTTAAGTTTTTCTATGTCTAATAAGATTATAACTGTTTTTTTTTTGCTTCAAATCACAAAAGAGTTTCAGTGGTTATGTGCACATCTACTTTCTTTAAGGAGAAGCCACATTTAAAAATTCATATCTGATTCAAGCTTGCTTTTGAGAGTCCCTTATATAGACATCTACATTCTAGGAACCTGCATGTGAAAAACACATTTGGAAATAGGTTTTTATGTTTATTACTATTAAGCCAGATTCCTGTTGAGAGAAACAGTAGCAACTATTGTGATGAGAGGAAAAGAATAAGCATTTATATCTTCTAGTTTGTCCCACAATGCTAGCCAGATTCTGTAGCATCAAGATATAAAACTAGCAGTGAGGCACACTAGGATGATTTTTTCATTCCACCAAAAATTAAACATAACCATGTCCTGCAACTGCACCAGTCCTTAAAGTTTTCAATAGTGTCACATTAACATGGCCATTCCTTCTATCCCTGTGTATCAAAAACCACTCATGTCTTGTAATCCCTACAAGTTTGCCACATGTCCTACATGAACCCTATAAAGAGGATCTTTGAAAGATAATAGAAGTCTTTTGGATTTTTTTCATTCTCTGTGGGCTCCAAGCCAGGGCACACATTACTCATCTATCATCCTTTCCACTTACTATACCATTGATTCATCTGCTTTTGCAAACACATATCTTTAAAAAACATTTTGAATGTTAATAATATTTTTCTTTTTAAGTTATATTGAAAGATAACTTAAAAAATTTCAGTTCCAAATTTGTCTTTCTCTAATCTATCACTCCTTGTCCCAATGAAAAGCAATTTGATATACCTTATATATGTGCAATAATGTAAAACATATTTTCATGTTATCAGATTATGAGAGAAGAAACAGGTCAAAAGAGAAAAAAATAAGGAAAAGATAAATAAAGTAAAACCATTATACTCTAATATAATTCCAGACTCTTTCAGCTATTTCTCTGGATTCATATTTTTAATCATAACTCCTTTGGATTTTTCTTGGGTTATAGTATTACTGAGAAAAGCTAAGTTATTAATTACTTTTTATTACAGCCTTTTATTTTCAAATAATTTTTCAAGATTAATCCATACAAAATCTTATGTTCTAATTTCCCCCCACAAGATCACTGGAAATGGTCTGAATCATCTCATTGTTGAAGAGAGCTATGTCAATCAGAATTGATCATTGTACAAACTCGTTGCTATATACAATGATCTCTTTGTTCTGCTCATTTCACTCAGCATCAGTTCATGTAAGTCTCTCCACGCTTCTCTGAAATCATCCTGCTGATCATTTCTTACAAAATAATAATATTCTATAATACTTATTTATTTATTTTTAATTCATTTTTCCAAATTATCCCCTCCCTCCCTCCACTCCCTCCCCCTGATGACAGGTAAGTAATCCCATACATTTTACATGTGTTACAATATAACTTAGATACAATATATGTGTGTAAATATCATTTTCTTGTTGCACATTAAATATTAGCTTCCGAAGGTATAAGTAACTTGGGTAGATAGACAGTAGTGCTAACAATTTACATTCACTTCCCAGTGTTCCTTCTCTGGGTGTATTTATTTCTGTCCATCATTGATCAACTGGAAGTGAGTTGGATCTTCTTTATGTTGAAGATGTCCACTTCCATCAGAATACCTCTTCATGCAGCATTGAAGTGTACAGCGATCTTCTGGTTCTGTTCTTTTCACTGAGCATCAGTTGATGTAAGTCTCTCCAAGCCTCTCTGTATTCCTCCTGCTGGTCATTTCTTACAGAGCAATAATATTCCATAACCTTCCTATACCATAATTTACCTAATCATTCTCCAATTGATGGACATCCATTCAACTTCCAGTTTCTAGCTACAACAAAAAGAGCTGCCACAAACATTTTGGCACATACAGGTCCCTTTCCGCTCTTTAGTATTTCTTTGGGATATAATCCCAATAACAGCAATGCTGGGTCAAAGGGTATGCACAGTTTGATAACTTTTTAGGCATAGTTCCAAATTGCTCTCCAGAATGGCTGAATTCTTTCACAACTCCACCAACAATGTATCAGTGTCCCAGTTTTCCCACATCCCCTCCAACATTCATCATTATTTGTTCCTGTCATCTTAGCCAATCTGACAGGTGTGTAGTGGTATCTCAGAGTGGTCTTAATTTGCATTTCTCTGATCAGTAGTGATTTGAAACACTCTTTCATATGAGTGGAAATAGTTTCAATTCCATCATCTGAGAATTGTCTGTTCATATCCCTTGACCATTTATCAATTGGAGAATGGTTTGGTTTCCTATAAATTAGGGTCAGTTCTCTATATATTTTAGAAATGAGACCTTTGTCAGAACCTTTACTTTTAAAAATATTTTCCCAATTGTTACTTCCCTTCTAATCTTGTTTGCATTAGTATTGTTTGTACAGAAACTTTTTAGTTTGCTGTAATCAAAATCTTCTATTTTGTGATCAATAATGATCTCTAGGTCTCCTCTGGTCATAAATTCCTTCCTCCTCCACAGGTCTGAGAGGTAGACTATTCTCTATTCCTCTAATCTATTCATTATCTCATTCTTTATGCCTAAATCATGGACCCATTTTGATCTTATCTTGGTATATGGTGTTAAGTGTGGATCCATATCTAATTTCTGCCATACTAATTTCCAGTTTTCCCAACAGTTTTTTCCGAATAATGAATTTTTGTCCCTAATGTTGGTCTTTTTGGGTTTGTCAAAGATTAGATTGCTATAGATGTACCCTTTTTTTGTCCTTTGTATCTAATCTATTCCACTGATCTACCG
The DNA here is from genome assembly GCF_048593235.1 of Sminthopsis crassicaudata. Taxonomy (NCBI): domain Eukaryota; kingdom Metazoa; phylum Chordata; class Mammalia; order Dasyuromorphia; family Dasyuridae; genus Sminthopsis; species Sminthopsis crassicaudata. Next base: position 516,809,139 of record NC_133618.1, read on the forward strand.
TTCTATTTCTTAGCCAGTACCAAATGGTTTTGGTGACTGCTGCTATATAATATAGCTTTAGATCAGGTACATTTAGACCACCTTCCTCTGACTTTTTTTTCATTAGTTCCCTTGCAATTCTCGACCTTTTATTCTTCCATATGAATTTTGTTGTTATATTTCCTAGGTCATTAAAATAGTTTCTTGGGAGTCTGATTGGTATAGCACTAAATAAATAGATTAGTTTGGGGAGTATTGTCATCTTTATTATATTCGCTCGGCCTATCCAAGAGCACTGAATGTCTTTCCAATTATTTAAATCTGACTTTATTTTTGTGGCAAGTGTTTTGTAATTTTTCTCATATAATTCCTGACTATTCTTTGGTAGATGGATTCCCAAATACTTTATACTCTCAACATTTGTTTGGAATGGAATTTCTCTTTGTATCTCTTGCTGTTGCATTTTGTTAGTGATATATAAAAATGCTGAGGATTTAAGTGGATTTATTTTGTATCCTGTCACTTTGCTAAAATTCTGAATTATTTCTAATAGCTTTTTAGCAGAGTCTTTGGGGTTCTCTAAGTATACCATCATGTCATCTGCAAAGAGTGATAGTTTGATTTCCTCATTTCCTACTCTAATTCCTTGAATCTCTTTCTCGGCTCTTATTGCCGAGGCTAGCATTTCTAGTACTATATTGAATAGTAATGGTGATAGTGGGCAACCTTGTTTCACTCCTGATCTTACTGGGAAAGGTTGTAGTTTATTTCTATTGCATATTATGCTTACTGAAAGTCTTAAATATATGCTCCTGATTATTCTAAGGAATAGTCCATTTATTCCTATACTCTCAAGAGTTTTTAGTAGGAATGGATGTTGGATTTTGTCAAATGCTTTTTCTGCATCTATTGAGATGATCATATGGTTTTTATTAATTTGATTATTAATATGGTCAATTATATTAATAGTTTTCCTAATATTAAACCAGCCCTGCATTCCTGGTATGAATCCTACTTGATCATAGGGTATTATCCTGGGGATGATTTTCTGAAGTCTTTTTGCTAATATCTTATTTAAGATTTTAGCATCAATATTCATTAAGGAAATTGGTCTATAATTTTCTTTCTCAGTTTTTGATCGACCTGGTTTAGGTATCAGTACCATGTCTGTGTCATAAAAGGAGTTTGGCAGGACTCCTTCATCCCCTATTTTTTCAAATAGTTTATATAACAATGGGGCTAATTGTTCTTTAAATGTTTGGTAGAATTCACATGTAAATCCATCTGGCCCTGGGGATTTTTTCCTGGGGAATTGATTAATAGCTTGTTCTATTTCTTTTTCTGAAATGGGACTATTTAAGCAATGTTTTTCCTCCTCTGTTAATCTAGGAAGCCTACATTTTTGGAGGAAGTCATCCATTTCACTTAAGTTATCAAATTTATTGGCATAAAGTTGGGCAAAGTAACTCCTTCTTTTTTCTCTAATTTCCTCTTCATTGATGGAAAGAGCCCCCTTTTCATTTGTAAGACTAACAATTTGATTTTCCTCTTTCTTTTTTCTGATCATATTTACCAAAGGTTTATCTATTTTATTGGCTTTTTCATAAAACCAACTCTTGGTTTTATTTATTAATTCAATAGTTTTTTTTTTTTTTTTTTACTTTCAATATTATTGATTTCTCCTTTTAGTTTTTGTATTTCAAGTTTAATTTTTGGTTGGGGGTTTTTAATTTGGTCTTTTTCTAGCCTTTTAAGTTGGAAGCCCAATTCGTTAATCTTCTCTTTCTCTATTTTCTTCAAATAAGCCTCTAAAGATATAAAATTTCCCCTTATTACTGCTTTAGCTGCATCCCACAGATTTTGGTATGATGTCTCATCATTGTCATTATCTTGGGTGAAATTTGCTCTTTCACCCAGTCATTCTTTAAGATGAGATTATTCAGTTTCCAATTACTTTTTGGTCTATTTACCCCTAACTTTTTACTGAATGTAGCTTTTATTGCATTGTGTTCTGAGAAGAAGGCATTTATTATTTCTGCCTTCCTACATTTAATTTTGAGATCTTTATGTCCTAATATATGGTCAATGTTTGTATAGGATCCATGAACTGCTGAGAAGAAAGTATATTCCTTTCTATTGCCATTCAGTTTTCTCCAAAGGTCTATCATACCTAGTTTTTCTAATGTTCTATTTACTTTTTTAATTTCTTTCTTATTTGTTTTGTGGTTTGATTTGTATAAATCTGAGAGTGCAAGATTGAGATCTCCCACTATTATAGTTTTACTGTCTATTTCTTCTTGCAACTCTCTTAACTTTTCCTTTAGAAAGTTAGATGCTATACCACTCTTTATGTCTAGACTCCAAACTCATGTCTACCTTATCTTGGTATATGATGTTAATGGGTCAAAGCCTAGTTTCTGCCATACTAGTTTCCAATTTTCCCAGCAATTTTTGTCCAATAGTGAGTTCTTATTACAAAAGATGGGATCTTATGGTGTTTAAAACACTAGGTTGCTGTAGTCATTAACTATGTTGTCCTGTGAGCCTAAACTATTCCACTGATTGACTACTTTATTTCTATGTCAGTACCAAATGGTTTTGTTGACCACTGCTTTATATCATTTTAGATATTGCACAGCTAGGCCACTTTCATTTGCATTTACTCATTAATTCCCTTTGACATTATTGCCATTTTGTTCTCCCAGATAAACTATGTTATTATTTTATCTCAATCTATAAAATACTTTTTTTTGGCAGTTTCCTTAGGATTTTCACTTGTAATTTCCAGGCTAGCTCCCTAGAGGGCCTCAGGATCAGTCAAGAGTCAGGATTACTCAAAGTTCTTGTTCTCTAGGGGGAGAAGTGAAGGAGACAGGCAAGCTACCACAGGGCTTGCCAAAAATATATCCTCGATTCTGGAGTCTGGAGTCCCCAGCTTTTCTACTCCTCGTCCCACAGCCAAGCGGCTCTCACTTCTCTTCTCTAGCCTTCCAATCCTTGCCTACGACAATCTCAACACCAAAACATTCAACAAGCACCAAATGGTGAGGAGAGCCATCACATCACCATCTCATCTATGTATATAGAGCCATTATCTCACATTGAATATGCAATTAGCCTTACGTTTTCTGCTGTCTGATTCAAGCATACCTTTTCAGGGTTTCACCCCTTTACATCTCCCACTTTCTTTTGTTTTAAAACATAAGTGGTCACCACCTCCCTGACTTTTCAGGGAGGTGAGAACTCCAAAAAGGAGGTGACCACACACCCCCAACTTCTCAGGAAGGGAGGTGAAAGCATTAAAAAGGAAATGATAACACCCTCCCCGACTTCTCAGGAAGAGAGATGAAAAACACCAAAGGGAAGTGGGGAGTTAAGCCAGATATTGTTAGTGGGTTTCTGGGCTGAAGGATCTTACTAGAAACAAGTATACACAAATCCATCTGCATAGGAGGTGTTACACAAATACATAGCGATATAGTGCAGGCTAGTAGTGATAAAGCTCCCCACAGCCAGCACAGGCTCAATATGGTGTAACAAACATGAATTGTACATGCAAATAGTGATATAGCAAACAATATGAATCAACATAGTATTATAAAAGCTTTCCAGAAGTCCTAGAAGGAGGGTATTTAATAATAATGACACATATATCTCCTTCAGCAGCCAAGAGATAGACCAAAACCAATTTATGTCCATTATTTCCCATGTCAGGGAATCTAATGATCCCTGCAAGTTTTTGAAGTCCTGCAACAGTCTTATTATGTCTCAGGGAATCTGATGATTCCTGAGGGTTTTCAAGTCTCATTAACAGTTTTTGTTGTCCATGAGTCAATTGCCATAATTGCCATGCTCTTTCAGGGGTGGGCACAATCAGCAATGGAACCATACAATGTTTCTTGGATCTTCTCCTTTGTTTCAAGGGTCTTCTCCATCTCTCTTCAATGGACATGGTGAATACGGCTCATTGGCATCCATCTGATTCCTTTTCCATCTATAGAAATACAAGCAAACCCTCTCTCCCAAGCAGTTCACATATCTGGTCCTTTCTATTTACCACTTTCTGGATCTCTCCACGTCACCTGCTGATTATCTAAAGGTAGTGGAGCTGCTCACACTGGACACTGCCTTTTTTGGTGGGTTATAAAACCTGTCTTCCAGAGCCAAGTGCATCTTCCAGATTATTCCAGAGCATCTTCATCAAAAATCAAGAAGTTAATTTTATAAAGAGTTAAATTTAGAAGTTCTCTAGGCTTACCTGTGGCTTCCCCTTCCTTTTGCTTTGGGAGGAGTGTCTTGATGTCTCTGTTTCTCCTCTCCACTAATGCCTGTCCTTGAGGATTAAAAGGTATTCCAGTGGTGTATAAAATCTGATACTGTGAACAAAAGTTCACAAAATGTTTACAAGTATATGCAGGTCAATTATCTGTTTTTATTGCTTGTGGAACACCTATAATTGCAAATGCTTGTATAAGGAATTCAGTGACCACTCAGGCTGTCTCTTTTGCTGCTAGTATTGCAAAAGTAAAACCTGAAAAGGTGTCTACTACAACACGGATAAAAGACAGGCAATCAAAAATTTATAATGGGTCACATTCATTTGCCAAATGTCATTGAGTCTCAAATTACAAAGGTTCTTCACTAGAGGGAGTGTAGGAGTGTGGAAAGGAAGGCAAGCTTTACAGGCTTTTACTATGCTCCTAGCTTTCTCTTTTGTTATCCCAAAATGCAAACATAAAGCAGCCTGATATTTAGAATGAGATTCTTGGGATGCTGTTAGGTTCTTACTAAGTGCTAATGAGATATTAGGTTCTTACTAAGTGCTAAGTCTGTACTTGACAATTCCCTTGTTCTGGCCTCTACTGGGAGTTTTACTTGTGAATTCCTGGGGAAGAGCTTGCATGCTTGGGAGGAGCAAGTTCATTGGTTGAAGTAATTTACCCCAGAAGCCCTTGGATTATCCCACGCCCATTCTCTGGGAGGATAAAAGAGGGCAGCTCTGCAGGAGAGACAGAGTTTTGTCTGGACGAGACCTGAGACTGCTCTCTGCAGGAAGAGAAGTCGGATCTCTACAGGAAGAAGAATCTGTCTGAGAGATTTGAGTTGACACAGCAGATCTCCTCCCAGAGAGCAATTGGGAGCTTCTGGAGACAACAGCACGTTACATATTGGCGTCCACAACGTGGGGCAAGGACTCTTGCTTATCCTGACAAGGAATTATTCTGAGCCCTTCAGAGGAGCTAGCCCAGACCTTTGGATTTGGGCTCCCAAACAGGGACAGACATAATCCTGATTCCAGTGTAAAAGCCTCTGATCCAGATCTCAGTCTCTCTGACCCAGAACCATGAGTAACAAGGAAACTTTGTTAAAGATTAAGTGAGCATTCTAATAGACAAATAAGGAACTTAACTTGTTAAGGACTAAACCAGCAATCTCTTATAGTGAAATGGGGCAAATGCCTTCTGTTCAAGGAAAATGTTTAGAGAGCATCATCAAGGTTATGAAAAGCCAAGGATTGATTATATGGAGGAGATTATTGAACTTTTAAAAACTGTGAAGGTCATTTGTCCTTGTTTTTCTCTGGAAGAAGAATTGGATCTAGATGAATGGGAATTAGTAGGAAAGCAATTAGGTGAACACTACAATTGCAGACCAGACTCAATTTCCAAAGATACACTTCATACCTACAATTTAATCCAAATGGCTTTAAAAAACGTTATTTAAAAGGAAGAGAAGAAGGAGCAAAATGGGGAAGTGTCAACTAAACTAGGTGAAAAGGATGAATCAGATAACAATGAAGTTAAGTACAATTCTGAGCAACAGGAACATTTCCCATATACTCCCTCAATTAACCCTTCAGGGGTAGAGCAAGAAGGAGGAGGGGAAGAGGCAGAAACACAAACAGAATAGCTTGTGAAGCAGCCTAAGGCTGTGACAAGATTAGAAAAAGCACTGGTTAAAGCTAAGAGAGAAGGACAGGATATAAGTGATTTTACACATGCATATCCTGTTATTGAAGAGATTGATTCTGTAGGTCAAAAAAGGAGAAGATATGCAACTTTAGATTTGAATAAAATTAAAGATTTGAAAAAAGGTTGTACCCTTTATGGGGCTACATCAGCTTATGTTAAAATGTTACTATATGGTTTGTCTTAAGAAGTCCTAACCTCGAATGATTGGAAATCCATAGCAAGGACATGCCTAGAACCTGGACTAAATTTGTTATGGCTTGCGGAGTTTCATGAATTATGTAAAATTCAAGTCAGATGCAATTTGGAAATAGGAGTTAACACACAATTCACTTTTGAGCACTTAGCTGGTGAAGGTTGGTATGGAGAGAATTCAGAACAGATTAATTATGCCATGACAATATATGAGCAAATTGCTAAGGCTGCAATAAAAGCTTGGGGTATCCTCCCTGGGCAGAAAGATTGGGGAGAGGCTTTCACTAAAATAGAGCAAGGTCCCAATGAACCTTTTGCGGATTTTGTGGGACATTTGTAAACTGCTGTCAAAAGAACTATTGAAGAAAATGCAGCTACAGAAATAATGACCAGATATCTGGCTAAGGAGAGATTTGCAAAAGAATTATATGGGGATTAGACAAAGATGCTCCTTTAGAGGAGATCATAAGACACTGGCTACAGTGGGAACAAATGCTTTTTATACCCAGACTATGATGAACGTGGAAAGACAGGGTCCCTCCTGTCAAGGGACTTCTAGAGAAACTCGTTGTTTCCATTGTGGAAACATTGGACATCTAAGAGCTCAGTGTAAATATGGAGATAGAGTGAGAAGACAGGGTCAAAGAAGACCTAAAACCCATGTCCAAAATGCAACAGAGGACTCCATTGGCCATCAGAGTGTAGAATAATTCAGGGAAATGGGATGAGGGGCCCAGGTCCAGGGCCCCAGGCAAAAAAGACTTGGGGCATGATGGCAGCTGATGTTACACTCAAAGAGCCTTTAGAAGATCAGGATTCTGATTTGATCAACCAGAAGGAAAGCAATCACATGGCAGAAAGGGATTACCTGATAAGTCAGCCAAAAGGCAATCAAATTGCAAAAATGGATTACACTTGGGGAGAATACAGGCCCTTTAAACCAACAGGGCTGTGTCCAATGCAAACAACTCCAATGTAATTACCAGATGATGAGAAGAGATTTAGAAAGTGGTAAATAGAAGGAAATTAGATAGGTTAACTGCCTTGGAGAGAGAGATTGCTTGTATTTCTTCAGATGGAGAAGGAATCAGATGGGTGCCAATGAGTCATATTCTCCTTGTCCATCAGAGAGAGACAGAAAAAGAGAAAGACCTCAAAACAAAGGAGAAAATCTAAGAAACACCTGACACTGACAGAGCATGGCTAAAGAGAGGATTGTTAAAGAACTTTAAAAATCAGCAGGAATCATTGGATTTCCTAATACAAGATGAGACTAATGGACAATGGACTTATGGACATTTATAAATTCTCAATTTATGATTATTTGATCATGTTATTTGTTACATACTTCTAGCATGTGTTATGTTACTATATTACTATGTTACTATGTGTAATTGTGTGTAATGCCTCCCATATTGATGGATTTATGTTTCAAGGTCATGACCACCCTATGTTCTAAATCAAAAGAAAGAGGGAGATGTTAGGTTCTTACTAAGTGCTAATGAGATAATAGGTTCTTACTAAGTGTTAAGTCGGTACTTGACAATCCTCTAGTTCCGGCCTCTACTGGGAGTTTTACTTGTGCATTCCTGGGGAAGAGCTTGCATGCTTGGGAGGAGCAAGTTCATTGATTGAAGTAATTTTTCCCAGAAGCCCTTGGATTATCCCATGCCCATTCTCTGGGAGGATAAAAGAGGGCAGCTCTGCAGGAGAGACAGAGTTTTGTCTGGACAAGACTTGAGGCTGCTCTCTGCAGGAAGGGAAGTTGGCTCTCTATAGGAAGAAGAATCTGTCTGAGAGATTTGAGTTACACAGCAGATCTCCTCCCAGAGAGCGATCGGCAGTTTCTGGAGACAACAGCACGTAACAAGATGCCAGAAATATAGTATTTCTAACATGGTTAGAAGGCTATCTGTCTTTGAATTACCATCAAAAATAGGACCTGGAAGTCTACTATGTGAATAGACATGCAAGATATAAATCTTACCTGGATGCTTTCTCACTTGCTCTTGAAGTTCCTTAAAGAGCTTATATATACATATATATATATATTAGAGGCTACAAATTTTATTTTATTTATATCTCCTGGATAATAAGTGAGAGCTAGAATGATTGGATACAATTCATTCTGCTGAGTGAACTGAAAAGGAGTTTACAGTTAAGTCATGAGAATATACAGTACAAATATTATATTTGGATGCATCTCTAAAGACAGTTGTTTCTTTAAGAGAAACTTTAGAAAAATTTTCTTCAAGAATGCATAGCAAATTATGTAATAGTCTGGTTTCATTAATGGAGACCTGCGTGTAAGATTTGGAGCTGTGACCAACAAAATATGCCACTCTGGGATGATTTTATAGCATACATTAATTTGTGCATTAATATAAAAGATGTTTATCTTGTCAGGTCTTATCATCAATAATTGTAGTGCTCTCTTAATGGCCTTTAATAAAATTCCAGCCACAAATACTGGATAAGGAGTAAGGCTTTGCCATTCTTCAATTGATAAATGGTCAAAGAATATGAACAGATAATTTTCAGATGTTGAAATTGAAACTATTTCCACTCATATGAAGAGTGTTCCAAATCACTACAAATTTAGACAACTCTGAGATATCACTACACATCTGTCGGATTGGCTAAGAAGACAGGAACAAATAATGATGAATATTGGAGGGGATGTGGGAAAACTGGGACACCGATGCATTGTTGGTAGAGTTGTGAAAGAATCCAACCATTCTAGAGAGCAATCTGGAATTATGCCCAAAAAGTTATCAAAATGTGCATACCCTTTGACCCAGCAGTATTACTCTTTGATCCAGCAGTGCTTCTATTGGGCTTATATCCCAAGGAAATAGTAAAGAAGGGAAAGGGACCTGTATGTGTCAAAATGTTTGTGGCAGCCCTTTTTGTAGTGGCTAGACACTGGAAAATGAATGGATGCCCAGCAATTGGAGAGTGGTTGGGTAAATTATGGTATATGAATGTTATGGAATATTATTGTTCTGTAAGAAATTACCAGCAGGATCAATATAGAGAAGCTTGGAGAGACTTACATCAATTGATGCTGAGTGAAATGAGCAGAACTAGGAGATCATTATACACTTCAACAACAATACTGTATGAGGATGTATTCTGATGGAAGTGGATATCTTCAACATAGAGAAGATCTAATCCAGTTCCAATTGACCAATGATGGACAGAATCAGCTACACTCAGAAAAGGAACACTGGGAAATGAGTGTAAATTGTTTGCATTTTTTGTTTTTCTTCCCAAGTTATTTTTACCTTCTGGATCCAATCCAATTCTTCCTTTGCAACAACAACAACAACAACAACAACAACAACAACAACAACAACAACAACAACAAATTCAGTTCTGCACACATATATTGTATCTAAGATATACTACAACATATTTAATATGTATGGGAGTGCCTGCCATCTAGGGGAGGGGGTGGAGGGAAGGAGGGGAAAATTCGGAACAGAAGGGAGTACAAGGGATAATGTTGTAAAAAAAAATTACCTATGCATAATGTACTGTTGAAAAATGTTATAATTATAAAATTAATTAAAAAAAGGTCTAAGGCTTTGTCCTAGTTGTGCTGGGAGGTTCACCCACTCTCACACTATCTCCTTGATGAAGAACTGCCATGGGTGCCACTTTCATAGTAAAAACTGATATTTCCAGGGGTTTTGAGTGACTCTTTCAACCACATTGGATAAAGCCAGTTCAACTTCAGTCAAAGCCTCTTGAGCTTCTTTTGTAAGCTGGTGTGGTGAGATTTAAGCACTGTCTTTCCTTAAAATGTCATATAATAGGATATTCTGCCAAGATGGTGGAGAGGAGGCACACAGCTACTTGAGCTCCACGTTTGCTCTCAGAATTTACTTCATGACAAGCCTTGGAATTAATGCTTGATCGAAAAAAAACCCCACAAATAATTACCAACAGAAGACATCCTTGAAATTGTGAAATTGTGAGGAAAAGGGGTAAAATAAGGGGAGGAATTTTAAGGTGGGGGAGGCATACTAAGGTCTCTTTTTGCTCAAGGGAGAGACTAACAGACTGGCTGCAGGCTGAGGGCAATCAGCGAGAGCAAGGCAGGCAGCTCACACTGCTCAGACCAGAGGGGGGAGGAGGGAGATTTCTGCAGAACGATCTTTACCCCAAAGATATTCCATCTTGGCAGAAAGCCAGGATCAGCAGAGAAGGTGTAACCACCAGAGGTAAAGAATAAAAGCCCAGAAAGCTAGCATCTCTTGGACCTGGCTACCCTTACCCCCACCTGGAGTGACTCAACTCATTCTTAGAGCCTCAGAGCTCAGATGCAGCACAGCCATAGCTGTTCTGTTAATGCCTCGCTTCTGTCTCCCACAGTCTATAGAGGAACCTGGTAACACCATCCTGCCCAATTCCCCCACAGCCACAAACAAACCAATTGTTTCTCTTGTCAATTTGTTTTCTTTGATTCTGCTCTGACAAAATGAACAAAAAATTTAAAAGGGCTCTAACCATTGACAGCTTCTGTATGGATAGAGAGCAGACTTCAAACTCTGAGGAGACTAAAAACAGAATGTCTCCAGAGGAATCCCCTAAGGGGGATATAATCTGCTCCTCAATACACAAGACTCTCATAGAAGAAATCAAAAAGGCTCTCACAAGAGAGCTAGAAGAGAAATGAAAAAAGGAAAGGGAATCCTGGCAAGAGAATCTGGAGAAGTCATCCCACCCATTTAAAAAGAGAGTGGATAAAGAAACCAAATCATTGAGAAATGAAATTAGTGAGTTGGAAAAAGAAAACAGCTCTCTAAAAAATAAAATTGATGAAATGGAAATAGAAAAAAAACTCACTTAAAAACTCAATTGGACAATTACAAAAAGATATTTAAAAAGTGAGTGAAGAAAATACATCATTGAAAATCAGAATCGAACAAATAGAATTGAATGAATCAAGAAGGAACCAAGAAGTAGTCAAGCAAAATGAGAAACACAAAACAATGGAAAGAATGTCAAGTACCTTACTGGGAAGACAACAGACCTGGAAAACAGATCAGGAGAGACAATTTGAGAATAATTGGATTCCCTGAAAAATATAAGGAAAAAAAGAGCCTGGACACTATTTTCCAGGAAATTATCAAAGAGAACTGCCCAGACCTTTTAGAAACAGAGGGTAAAATAGAAATTGAAAAAATTCATCAATCACCTACTGAAAGGAACCCTAAAATCAAAACGCCAAGAAATATAGTGGCCAAGTTCAAGAACCACCAGACAAAGGAAAAAATATAGGAAGCTGCTAGAAAAAAGAAATTCAGATATAGAGGAGCTACAATAAGGATAACCCAGGATCTAGCAGCATCCACATTAAAGGAACGAAGGGCCTGGAATATGATATCCTGAAAGGCTAAGGAAATTGGTATGAAGCCAAGAATAACTTATCCAACAAAAATAAGCATCCTTTTCCAGGGAAGAAGATGGACATTTAAGAAAATAAATGAATTCCATCTATTCTTGATGAAAAAACCAGACCTATACAAAATGTTTAATCTTCAAATACAGAATTCAAGAGATTTCTAAAAAGGTAAAAAAAATCTTGAGAATTATATTTTTGCCATAAAGATATGTAAAGAACACGTGTAATTTGTCCCAGAAACTAGAGGTGGAAAGGAAATTATATCATGAAAAGGGTAAAGTGGTTGTACTACATCTCATGGAGAGGCAAAGGTAATCTATTATATCTGAGAGAAAGAAAGGAGGGGGATGAACATAGTGTGTATCAATAGACATATTCGATTTATGGTGAAACTCCTTCCACTTCATTGAAAATTGGGAGGGAAAAAGTGAAAAGGGAAGGAATAAACTAAGGGGAAGGGAATACAGAAATTGTGAGGAAAAGGGGTAAAATAAGGGGAGGAACTTTAAGGTGGGGGAGGGATACTAAAAAGGGAGGGCTGTGAAAAGCAAATGGTGCTCACAAGTTTAATACTGAGGAGGGGGGTAAGAAGGAAAGAAAGGAAAAAAGCATAAGTAGGGGTTAACAGGATGGCAAGCAATAAAGAATTAGTCATTTTAACCATAAATGTGAATGGGGTAAACTCCCCCATAAAGAGGAAGCAGTTAGCAGACTGGATTAAAAGCCAGAATCCTACAATATGTTGTTTACAGGAAACACACCTGAAACAGGGTGATACATACAGAATAAAGGTAATATGTTGGAGCAGAATCTACTATGCTGCAGGTGAAGCCAAAAAAGCAGGGGTAACCGTCCTCATTTCAGATGAAACAAAAGCAAAAATTGATCTAATTAAAGGAGATAAGGATGGGCATTATATCTTGCTAAAGGGTAGCATCAATAATGAAGCAGTATCAATATTAAACATATACACATCAAATGGTGCAGCATCTAAATTCTTAAAAGAGAAATTAAGAGAGCTGCAAGAAGAAATAGACAGCAAAACTATAATAGTGGGAGATCTCATCCTTGCACTCTCAAAATAACATAAAAACCTCAAAATCAAATGCAGTACAGCAGAAATAGTAAATGCATCCTTTTCAGACCACAATGCAATGAAATAAAAAGCCAGGGGAAAAAATTATTGGAAACTAAATAATCTCATACTAAAGAATGATTGGGTAAAACAGCAAATCATAGACATAATTAATAACTTCACCCTAGAAAATGACAATAATGAGACATCATACCAAAATGTGTGGGATACAGCCAAAGCAGTAATAAGGGGAAATTTTATATCTCTAGAGACCTACTTGCATAAAATAGAAAATGAGAAGGTCAGTGAATTGGGCTTACAACTAAAAATGCTAGAAAAGGAACAAATTAAAAACCACCAGACAAATATAAACCTTCAAATTTTAAAAATAAAAGGTGAGATTGATAAAATTGAAAGTAAAAAAAAAAACTATTGAATTAATTAATAAAACTAAGAAGTCGTTCTATGAAAAAACCAACAAAATAGATAAAACCTTAGTAAATCTGATTTAAAAAAGGAAAGAGGAAAAGCAAATTGTTAGTCTTATAAATGAAAGGGAGAACTCGCCACTAATGAAGAGGAAATTAGAACAATAGTTAGGAGTTACTTTGCCCAATTTTATGCTAATAAATTCAATAACTTAAATGAAATGGAAGAATACCTTCAAAAAGATACCTAGCCCAGATTAACAGAGGAAGAAGTGAATAGTCTAAATAATCTCATTTCAGAAAAAGAAATAGAACAAGCTATTAACCAACTCCCTAAGAAAAAATCCCCAGGACCAGATAGATATATATGTGAATTCTACCAAACATTTAAAGAAAAACTAACTCCAATGCTATAAAAACTATTTGAAAAAATAGGGATTGAAGGAGTCCTACCAAATTCCTTTTATGACACAGATATAGTATTGAAATCTAAATCTGATAGGTTAAAAACAGAGAAAGAAAATTATCTCCCTAATGAATATTGAGGCTAAAATCTTAAATAAAATCTTAAATAAAATATTAACAAAAAGACTACATAAAATAATCCCCAGAATAATACACTATGACCAAGTGAGATTTATACCAGGAATGCAGGGCTGGTTCAATATTAGGAAAACTATTAGCATAATTGACTATATCAATAACCACATTAAGAAAAACCATATGATCATCTTAATAGATGCAGAAAAAGCATTTGATAAAATGCAACATCCATTCCTATTAAAAACACTTGAGAGTATAAGAATAAATGGACTATTCCTTAAAATAATCCGGAGGATATATTTAAAACCATCAGTAAACATCATATGCAATGGCAATAAACTGGAAGCTTTCACAGTAAGATCGGGAGTGAAACAGGGTTGCCCACTATCACCTCTACTATTCAATATTGTACTAGAAATGCTAGCCTCGGAAATAAGAGCCGAGAAAGAGATTAAATGGATTAGAGTAAGTAATGAGGAAATCAAACTATCACTCTTTGCAGGTGATATGATGGTATACTTAGAGAACCCCAAAAACTTTGCTAAAAAGCTATTAGAAATAATTTATAACTTTAGCAAAGTTGAAGGATACAAAATAAATCCACATAAATCCTCAGCATTTTTATATATTACCAACACAATCCAACAGCAAAAGATACAAAGAGAAATTCCATTCAAGATAACTATCAATAGTATAAAATATTTGGGAATATATCCACCAAAGGAAAGTCAGGAATTATATGAGCAAAATTACAAAACACTTGCCACAAAAGTAAAGTCAGATTTAAATAATTGGAAAACATTCAGTGCTCTTGGATAGGCCGAGCAAATATAATCAAGACGAAAATACTCCCTAAACTAATCTATTTATTTAGTGCTATACCAATCACACTCTCAAGAAAATATTTTAATGACCTAGAAAAAACAACAACAAAATTCATATGTAAAAACAAAAGGTCAAGAATTTGAAGGGAAGCAATGAAAAAAAAAAAAAAAAAAAAAAAAGAAGAAGATGGCCTAGCTGCTGTACCTGATCTAGAACTATATTATAAAGTAACAGTCACCAAAACCATTTGGTATTGGCTAAGAAATAGAGTAGTTGATCAGTGGCATAGGTTAGGTTCACAGGGCAAGATAGTGAATAAAAGTAGCAATCCAGTGTTTGACAAACCCAAAGATCCCAACTTTTGGGATAAGAATTCATTTTTTGACAAAAACTGCTGGGAAAACTGAAAATTAGTATGGCAGAAACTAGGCATGGACCCACATTTAACACCACATACTAAGATAAGATCAAAATTGGTCAAAGTTTTAGGCATAAAGAAAGAAATCATAAATAAATTGGAGGAACATGAAATGGTTTACCTCTTGCACTTGTGGAGGAGGAAGGAGTTTGTGTCCAAGGGAGAACTAGAGACCATTATTGATCACAAAATAGAAAATTTTGATTACACCAAATTAAAAAGTTTCTGCACAAACAAAACTAATGCAAACAAGATTAGAAGGGAAGTAACAAATTGGGAAAACATTTTTACAGTTAAAGGTTCTGATAAAGGCCTCATCTCCAAAATATACAGAGAATTGACTTTAATTTATAAGAAATCAAGCCATTCTCCAAATGATAAATGGTCAAAGGATGTGAACAGACAAGTTTTAGATGATGGAATTGAAACTATATCCACTCATATGAAAGAGTGTTCCAAATCACTATTGATTAGAGAAATGCAAATTAAGACAACTCTGAGATATCACTACACACCTGGCAGATTGGCTAAGATGACAGGAACAAATATTGATGAATGTTGGAGGGAATGTGGGACACTGATGCATGGTTGGTGAAGTTGTGAAAGAATCCAACCATTCTGGAGAGCAATCTGGAATTATGCCCCAAAAATTATCAAATTTTGCATACCCAAGAGATCATTATTGATGACAAAAGAGAAGATTTTGATTACATCAAATTAAAAAGCTTCTGTACAAACAAAACTAATGCAAACAAGATTAGAAGGGAAGTAACAAATTGGGAAAATATTTTTACATTTAAATGTTCTGATAAAGGTTTCATTTCCAAAATATATAGAGAACTGACCCTAATTTATAAGAAATCAAACCATTCTCCAATTGATAATGGTCAAAGGTTATGAAAGGACAATTTTCAGATGATGGAATTGAAACTATATCCACTCATATGAAAGAGTGTTCCAAATCACTACTTATCAGAGAAATCTGAGATACTACTATACACCTGTCAGATTGGCTAAGATGACAGGAACAAATATTGATGAATGTTGGAGGGAATGTGGGACATTGATGCATGATTGGTGGAGTTGTGAAAGAATCCAAGCATTCTGGAGAGTAATCTGGAATTATGCCCAAAAAGTTATCAAACTGTGCATACCCTTTGATCCAGCAGTGCTACTATTGGGCTTATATCCCAAGGAAATACTAAAGAAGGGAAAGGGACCTGTATGTGCCAAAAAGTTTGTGGCAGCCATTTTTGTAGGGACCAGAAACTGGAAAATGAATGGATGTCCATCAATTGGAGAATGGTTGGGTAAATTATGGTATATGAATGTTATGGAATATTATTTTTCTGTAAGGAATGACCAGCAGGATCAATACAGAAAGGCTTGGAGAGACTTACATGAACTGATGCTAAGCATAATGAGCAGAACTAGGAGTTCATTATACACTTCAACAACAATACTGTATGAAGATGTATTAGATGGAAGTGGATATCTTCCACAAAGAGCAGATCTAATCCAGTTCCAATTGATCAATGAAGGACAGAATCAGCTACACTTAAAGAAGGAACACTGGGAAATGAGTGTAAACTGTTTGCATTTTTGTTTATATTCCTAGATTGTTTTTACCTTCCAAATCCAATTCTTCCTTTGCAACAACAAAAACATTCATATATCAAAAAAAATTAGTTCTGCAAATATGTATTGTATCTAGAATATACTATAACATATTTAATATGTATGAGAATGTCTGCCATCTAGGGGAGGAGATGGAGGGAAGGAGGGAAAAATTCAGAACAGAAGGGAGTACAAGGGATAATGTTGTAAAAATGTACCTATGCATATATACTGTCAAAATAGTTATAATTATAAAATTAATAAAAATAATTTTTAAAATGTCATATAATCATTTCAATTGATAGGTAGTTAATCTTACCATTGGACACATCTATTGGTCATCTTATATAAATTTCTGAAATTCATTTAAGGTGTTTAGCTTCTGTGTTCTTAAGGAAAGTTTTTGTACTATAAGTACCTTAGGGTATCCACCATATCCTAAATCTTGAAAAAGAGCATGTATTTGAATTTTTTCTGGAGCTATAAGCAATTTGTAGTTTCTTAGTGCTTCTGTCATCATTTGCTCCTCAGGTGCACATCCCAATATATCATCCATTTAATGTAATAACATTACATTTGAAAATGTTTTTCTTACTGGAGTAAGGGCAGCAATAACATACATTTGACACATAGTAGGGCTATTTTTCATTCCCTGTGGCAAAAATGTCCATTTATATCTTTTATAAGGCTGAGCTAAGTTAATCTGTGCACTAAAAAAGACAAATCCTTTCATATCCTCCTTTTTTAAAAAAATTATTTATAATTATTTTTGACAGTATATATGAATGAGTAATTTTTTATAACATTATCCCTTGTATTCATTTTTCTAAATTATCCCCTCCCTCCCTCCCTCTATTCCCTCCCCTTGATGACAGGCAACCCAATACATTTTATATGTGTTACAATATAACCTAGATACAATATATGTATGTAAATAACATTTTCTTATTGCACATTAAGTATTAGATTCCAAAGGTATAAGTAACCTGGGTAGATAGACAGTAGTGCTAACAATTTACATTCACTTCCCAGTGTTCCTTCTATGGGTGTAGTTGTTTCTGTCCATCATTGATCAACTAGAAGTGAGTTGGATCTTCTTTATGTTGTAGATACCCACTTCCATCAGAATACATCTTCATACAACATTGAACTGTACAGCAATCTTCCTGGTTCTATTCATTTCACTCAACATCAGTTGATGTAAGTCTCTCCAAGCCTCTCTGTATTCCTCCTGCTGGTCATTTCTTACAGAGCAATAATATTCCATAACCTTCATATACCATAATTTACCCAACCATTCTTCAATTGATGGACATCCATTCATCTTCCAGTTTCTAGCTACAACAAAAAGAGCTGCCACAAATATTTTGGCACATACAGGTCCCTTTCCCCTCCTCAGTATTTCTTTGGGATATAAGCCTAATAGCAGCAATGCAGGATCAAAGAATATGCACAGTTTGATAACTTTTGGGGCATAATTCCAGATTCCTCTCCAGAATGGTTGGATTCTTTCACAACTCCACCAACAATGTATTAGTCTCCCAGTTTTCCCACATCCCCTCCAACATTCATCATTATTTGTTCCTGTCATCTTAGCCAATCTGCCAGGTGTGTAGTGGTATCTCAGAGTTGTCTTAATTTGCATTTCTCTGATCAGTAGTGATTTGGAACACTCTTTCATATGAGTGGAAATAGTTTCAATTTCATCATCTGAGAATTGTCTGTTCATATCCTTTGACCATTTATCAATTTGAGAATGGTTTGATTTCTTATAAATTAGGGTCAGTTCTCTATATATTTTGGAAATGAGACCTTTGTCAGAACCTTTAATTTTAAAAATATTTTCCCAATTTGTTACTTCCCTTCTAATCTTGTTTGCATTAGTATTGTTTGTACAGAAACTTTTTAGTTTGATGTAACCAAAATCTTCTATTTTGTGATCAACAATGATCTCTAGTTCTCCTCTGGTCATAAATTCCTTCCTCCTCCACAGGTCTGAGAGGTAGACTATTCTCTGTTCCTCTAATCTATTTATGATCTCATTCTTTATGCCAAAATCATGGACCCATTTTGATCTTATCTTGGTACATGGTGTTAAGTATGGATCCATATCTAATTTCTACCATACTAATTTCCAGTTTTCCCAATAGTTTTTTTTTCCAAATTATGAATTTTTATCCCTAATGTTGCTATCTTTGGGTTTGTCAAAGACTAGATTCTATAGATGTACCCTTTTTATAGTCCTTTGTCTCTAATCTGTTCCACTAATCGACCGTTCTATTTCTTAGACAATACCAAATGGTTTTGATGACTGCTACTATATAATACAGCTTTAGATCAGGTACATTTAGACCACCTTCATATGACTTTTTGTTTTCATTAGTTCCCTTGCAATTCTCGACCGTTGTAAATATATGCTCCTGATTATTCTAAGGAATAGTCCATTTATTCCTATACTCTCAAGAGTTTTTAGTAGGAATGGATGTTGGATTTTATCAAATGCTTTTTCTGCATCTATTGAGATGATCATATAATAATGTTTTATTAATTTGATTATTAATATAGTCAATTATACTAATAGTTTTCCTAATATTAAACCAGCCCTGCATTCCTGGTATAAATCCTACTTGATCATAGTGTATTATCCTGGGGATGATTTTCTGAAGTCCTTTTGCTAATATCTTATTTAAGATTTTAGCATCAATATTCATTAAGGAAATTGGTCTATAATTTTCTTTCTCAGTTTTCGATCGACCTGGTTTAGGTATCAGTACCATGTCTGTGTCATAAAAGGAGTTTGGTAGGACTCCTTCATCCCCTATTTTTTCAAATAGTTTATATAACATTGGGGCTAATTGTTCTTTAAATGTTTGGTAGAATTCACATGTAAATCCATCTGGTCCTGGGGATTTTTTTCTGGGGAGTTGATTGATAGCTTGTTCTATTTCTTTTTCTGAAATGGGACTATTTAAACAATTTGTCTCCTCCTCTGTTAATCTAGGAAGCCTATATTTTTGGAGAAAGTAATCCATTTCACTTAAGTTATCAAATTTATTGGCATAAACTTGGGCAAAGTAACTCCTTATTATTTCTCTAATTTCCTCTTCATTGGTGGAAAGATCCACCTTTTCATTTGTTAGACTAACAATTTGATTTTCTGCTTTCCTTTTTCTGATCAGATTTACCAAAGGTTTATCCATTTTATTGGCTTTTTCATAAAACCAACTCTTGGTTTTATTTATTAATTCATTATTGTTTTTACTTTCAATATTATTAATTTCTTCTTTTAATTTTAGAATTTCAAGTTTTGTATTTGATTGGGGGGTTTTAATTTGGTCTTTTTCTAGCTTTTTAAGTTGCAGGCTAAATTCGTTTATCTTCTCTTTCTCTATTTTGTTCAAATAAGCCTCTAAAGATATAAAATTTCCCCTTATTACCGCTTTATCTGAATCCCACAGATTTTGGTATGATGTCTCATCATTGTCATTATCTTGGGTGAAATTATTAATTGTTTCTATAATTTGCTGTTTCACCCAGTCATTCTTTAAGATGAGATTATTCAATCTCCAATTACTTTTTGGTCCATTTTCCCCTAACATCTTAATGAATATAGCTTTTATTGCATTGTGGTCTGAGAAGAAGGCATTTGTTATTTCTGCCTTCCTACATTTAATTTTGAGATCTTTATGTCCTAATATATAGTCAGTTTTTGTATAGGATCCATGAACTGCTGAGAAGAAAGTATATTCCTTTCTATTGCCATTCAGTTTTCTCCAAAGGTCTATCATATCTAGTTTTTCTAATGTTCTATTTACTTTTTAAATTTCTTTCTTATTTGTTTTGTGGTTTGATTTGTCTAAATCTGAGAGTGCAAGGTTGAGATCTCCCACTATTATAGTTTTACTGTCTATTTCTTCTTGCAACTCTCTTAACTTTTCCTTTAGAAAGTTAGATGATATACCACTTGGTGCATATATATTTAGTATCGATATGGCTTCATTGTTTATGCTACCTTTTAGCAGGGTATAGTTTCTTTCCTTATCTCTTTTAATTAGATGAATTTTTGCTTTTGCTTTATCTGAGATAAGGATGGCTACCCCTGCTTTTTTGGCTTTACCTGAAGCTTAATAGATTCTGTTCCAACCTTTTACCTTTACTCTGTATGTATCTCCCTGCTTTAAGTGTGTTTCCTGTAAACAACATATTGTAGGGTTCTGACTTTTGATTCAGTCTGCTATCCGTCTCTGTTTGATGGGAGCATTCATCCCATTCACATTTACAGTTAAAATTACTAATTCTGTATTTCCTGCCATCATATTATCCCCAGATTATGCTTTTTCCCTTGACCCCCCTGAACCCCTTCCCTAATATTTAATTTATAGACCCTACTGATGACATGCAGCCCTCCCTTTTTTATTATCCTTCTCCCCTCCTTCCAAGTCCCTTCCCTTATTCCCCTTTTCCTTTTCCCTTTTCCTCTCCCCCCTTTTATTGAGGTGAGAGAGAATTCTCTGAAAAAAAATATGTCAATTATTTAGTCTTTGAGCCTCTTCTGATGAGAGTAAGATTCACACAATGTTTCTCCCCCTCTCTAAGTTCCCTCATATATAGTATATTTTCTATGCCTCTTCCTGGGATGTAGTTTCCCTCTTTTTATCACTCCTTCCCCTTTTTCTAATACTACCCCCTTCACTTAATACTACCCCTCTTTTTATATCAGTAAAGTCAAATTATCCATGCGGACTTTCCATATATCCACAAGAGAGATACAGTTCTCAAGAGTTCTGTTTACCTTTTTCTGTTTCTCTTCAGTCTTGTGGATGTAGATCAAATTTTTTGTTTAAGTCTGGTTTTTTTCTTAGAAACAAATGGAATTTCTCTGTTTCATTGAATGACCATCTTCTTCCATGGAAGAAAATGCTAAACTTAGCTGGGCAGTTTATTCTTGGTTGCAATCCTTGATCTTTTGCCTTTAAGAATATCAGGTTCCAGGCCCTT
Source organism: Sminthopsis crassicaudata (assembly GCF_048593235.1). Lineage (NCBI taxonomy): Eukaryota > Metazoa > Chordata > Mammalia > Dasyuromorphia > Dasyuridae > Sminthopsis > Sminthopsis crassicaudata. Next base: position 516,830,599 of record NC_133618.1, read on the forward strand.
TGATCTTTTAATGTGGAGGCAGCCAGATCTTGAGTGACCCTTATTGTGGCCCCTTGATATTTGAATATTTTCTACCTGCTCGCAGTATTCTTTCCTTTGTGTGGTAATTCTGCATCTTAGCCACAATATTCTGTGGAGTTCTTTTTTTAGGGTCTTTTTCAGAAGGTGTTTGATGAATTCTTTCAACGCTTATTTTCCCTTCTGTTTCTATCATCTCTGGACAGTTCTCTTTGATGATTTCCTGTATAATAGAATCTAGGTTCTTTTTTTGGTCATAGTTTTCGGAAAGTCCAATGATCCTCAGATTATCTCTCCTAGAAGTAGAGATCATTATTGATCACAAAATAGAAGATTTTGATTACATCAAACTAAAAAGTTTCTGTACAAATAATACTAATGCAAACAAGATTAGAAGGGAAGTAACAAATTGGGAAAATATTTTTAAAAACAAAGGTTCTGACAAAGGTCTCATTTCCAAAATATATAGAGAACTGACCCTAATTTATAAGAAATCGAACCATTCTCCAATTGATAAATGGTCAAAGGATATGAACAGACAATTCTCAGAGGGAGAAATTGAAACTATATCCACTCACATGAAAGAGTGTTCCAAATCACTACTGATCAGAGAAATGCAAATTAAGACCACTCTGAATGTTGGAGGGGATGTGGGAAAACTGGGACACTAATACATTGTTGGTGGAGTTGTGAAAGAATCCAGCCATTCTGGAGAGCAATTTGGAACTATGTCCAAAAAGTTATCAAACTGTGCATACCCTTTGACCCAGCATTGCTGTTATTGGGATTATATCCCAAGGAAATACTAAAGAGTGGAAAGGGACTTGTATGTGCCAAAATGTTTGTGGCAGCTCTTTTTGTTGTAGCTAGAAACTGGAAGTTGAATGGATGTCCATCAATTGGAGAATGGTTGGGTAAATTGTGGTATATGAAGGTTATGGAATATTATTGCTCTGTAAGAAATGACCAGCAGGAGGAATACAGAGAGGCTTGGAGAGACTTTGCTGAGTGAAATGAGCAGAACCAGATCACTATATTTCAACAACAATACTGTATGAGGATGTATTCTGATGCAAGTGGAAATCTTCAACATAAAGAAGATCCAACTCACTTCCAGTTGATCAATGATAGACAGAAAGAACTACACCCAGAGAAGGAACACTGGGAAGGGAATGTAAATTGTTAGCACTACTGTCTATCTACCCAGGTTACTTATACCTTCGGAAGCTAATAATTAATGTGCAACAAGAAAATGGGATTTACACACATATATTGTATCTAGGTTATATTGTAATACATGTAAAATGTATGGGATTACCTGTCATCGGGGGGAGGGAGTAGAGGGAGGGAAAAAAAAAGAGTTAATGCTGGAAAATTACCCATGCATATATCTTGTAAATAAAAAGCTATAATAAAATTTAAAAAAAAAAGAAAACTGTGGCAAATAGAGATTAAATGTCTTGAACAGGTTCATATAGCTAATAATAATAATAAGGATTTGAGGATAGATTTTAATTTAAGTGTTATTAATCCCAAGACTAGAATTCTATTCATCATGTGATTTAGCTATATCTCTTAAGATGATGTAAGTTTGCTTGATAGATACAATCACAAGAAATTGAAACTATTTTTAGTCACATTAAAAGGTACTCCAAATCACTAGTGATCATAGAAATGCAAATTAAGACAACTCTGAGATGCCACTATATACCTCTCAGATTGGCTAAGATGACAGGAAAAGATAATGATGAATGTTAGAGGGAATGTGGGAAAACTGGGATACTGATACACTGGAATACTGTGAACAGATCCAACCATTCTGGACAGCAGTTTGGAACTATGCTCACAAAGTTGTCAAACTATGCATATGCTTTGACCCAGCAGTATTTCCACTGGGCTTATATCCCAGAGAGATGTTAAAGGAAGGAAAGGGACTCACATGTGCAGAAATGTTTGTGGCAGCCCTTTTTGTAATGGCAAATGAAACTGTGTGGATGTCCATTAGTTTAAGAATGGCTGAATAATTTTTGGTTTATGAATGTTATAGAATATTATTGTTTTGTTAGAAATGATCAGCAGGATGATTTCAGAGAGGCCTGGAGAGACTTACATGAACTGATGTTAAGTGAAATGAGCAGAACCAGGAGATCATTGTGCATGGTAATAAGATTATATGATGATCAGTTCTGATAGATATGGCTCTCCTTAACAATGGGATGATTCAGAGCAATTCCAATGATCTTGTGATGAAAAAAGCCATTTACACCCAAAGAGAGGACTGTGGGAATGAAGTGTGGTTCACAACATTACATTTTCACTTTTTGTTGTTATTGGCTTGCATTTTATTTTCTTTCTCCCTTTCTGGTTAGATTTGATTTTTCTTGTGTAGCAAGACAGTTGTATAAATATGCATGCATACATTGGATTTAACATATATTTCTACCATGTTTAACATATATTGGATTACTTGCTATCTGGGGGGAGGGGCTGGGGGAAGGAGGCAAAAATTGGAATGCAAAGTTTGCAAGGGTCAATGTAAAGAATTATCCATGCATATGTTTTGAAAATACAAAAAGTTTTAATTAAAAAAAAAGAAAAAAAGAAAACTGGGTCTACTATATAAGGTTGAGAGACAGAAATTCCTTCCCCAGATAACACCACAAGTTCTACATACTAGAGATATAAGGATTTATTGATGGTGGATAGGAAAGACCAAGATAATCTGAGACTAAAGGAAGGGGAATGGCTCACAAAAGGGGAGACATAGAGAAGAGGGAGATAAAAGTTCACTTCTTCACAATTTCACCTATGACTATTCTTGCCTGCTGTTTAAGGTCTACTTGATTATTGTCAAAAATGCTTATTGATGCGATAATGGACTGCTCATGGTTGGACTTATATGTGACTTTCCCTCTCTTTGAGTATCTTTTGCCTTTAATTTATCCAGCCTCCTTTATTTCAATCCCAGTTAATTCCAGTAACTGCATGTAGAATCTTCTAAAATATTCCAGATCATTTTGGTTACAATGTCAAAATTTCCCTTTAGGAAATCAGAAGAGGTAATCAATTTGAACACAATAGAAAGAGTTGTATTTACCAACCTTGGGCTTTTATTAAATCACCTTGAGATACCCAGATGCTGCTCTTGTATACTACCCTATATAAGGCTGAAATAATGGCATCAGGTGATATCTTTGAGTGATCTGCATTTCAAAGCCACCCAAATGCAGTTGTCAGTCAACTTGTCAGAAATTACCTGGCTTTTCACTTCCGTAAGATTTTTCCAGTTCTTCATCACATATTGGAAAAGAGTGACTGATGGTGGAATGTCGGCTTTAATCTAATGAAACTCTTACCATCACTTAAGGAAAAAAAATTCTCCTCTTTAATGTTTTTCCCCCAGAAACAAGATCTACAGCATCTCTGTCTCTCTTACTGCCAGGGCTCATTTGTCATCTCACACAGCACCTCTGTAAAACCCTGTGGCTGCAATAGGGTGAAAGGCAGTCTGCAAGGCAGCCACATTCCAGAGCGCTAAAAATGTGACTCATTGTCTCCCTCAGCACATGGTATTTTCATCTGCTCCACATCAAAATCAATCTTTAACTACTGTATTAATAATCATGAAGGTATGTCTCTCTTGAGAAATGAACAAACGCCCATTTTGTCATGCGTCTGAATTCATTGACTCTCCTTTAATATTAATGTCCTCAAATTTGTTTATGCAGCGTCCCTTTAGCATGGCCTTTTTTATTTTTTTTCCATGAAACTAAAGAAAGCCTATTAATAATATAATTCATGTACTGAGATGTTTAATATTTAATACTTGATCCTAGCAGCTCTCCCATCTAGTGTATTAATACAGATGCATCATTATGCTCAAGGAAATGCCTCATGATGTTTGAAAATGTTATGGACCCAAAGGAACAATGTCTAGTTAATTACTAAAGAGTAATCTCCATCTGGTAGATTTTTCCTTCCCTGGCTTATTCTTTGATAGGTCTCCAGATGATCTCAGAAATAGTCTCCTTAAGCACGTAAAGGTTTCAGAGGTTATTAAGAGTAATTGTGTTGCACAACTGAGGGAATTTTTTTGAGCGCCATGGAAGCAGCAATGCCATTATTGGTTGATTAGTGTGAACAATCTTTGACAATATGTAGCACCATCAATGACTCCAACTGGTGTCAGCTCATTATTCTGATTGCTATCTGATTTGCAGCATTAGTGCCACAAAATAAATGGCACAGAATAAGAAGGGGAGAGAGAAGACGGTTCAGAGATGTTTCTTATGAGCAAAGACTGAAGAGAGGTCTTAGAGAAATTTCAATTTCTTGGAAAATAAGACTCTGTAGTTAAGTACTGGCATGTTTTTTGTTAAAATTCTAGTAAAATGGTTTTGAGAGAACATCATAAATATCTCTTATAACATAATGATATCTTTAGGATTCATGTTGTGAGACCAGAATGCCTTATGGGAAAAACTACCTTACAATGATGTATTGTGTGTATCAAATAAAAGGCAAATAAAATTAATGCTTAAAGAACATTTATAATATTCAGATGGGTCACAGGAGTACCAATGAACCACCTCCTGAGCTTCAATTAGATGTCAGCTAATAAATCAAAATTTGAGCTCTAAAGTATTAATCTTTAATACCAATTTTGTCTTGAGTTGTTGGCTATGCAAATCTCCTAAAGAACTTTCAGAAAGGAATTAGTTAACTTATTTCTTCATAGTGAAGACAAAAAAATGGGGACTAGAGAGAGAATTATATGCTCTATTTGGAACTATGCCCAAAAAGTTATCAAACTGTGCATATCCTTTGATCCAGCATTGCTGCTATTGGGCTTATATCCCAAAGAAATACTGAGGAGGGGAAAGGGACCTGTATGTGCCAAAATGTTTGTGGCAGCTCTTTTTGTAGTGGCTAGAAACTGGAAGATGAATGGATGTCCATCAATTGGAGAATGGTTGGGTAAATTATGGTATATGAAGGTTATGGAATATTATTGCTCTGTAAGAAATGACCAGCAGGAGGAATACAGAGAGGTTTGGAGAGACTTACATCAACTGTTGCTGAGTGAAATGAGCAGAACCAGAAGATCACCGTACACTTCAACAACAATACTGTATGAGGATGTATTCTGATGGAAGTAGATATCTTCAACATAAAGAAGATCCAACTCACTTCCAGTTGATCAATGATGGACAGAAACAACTACACCCAGAGAAGGAACACTGGGAAGTGAATGTAAATTGTTAGCACTATTGTCTATCTACCCAGGTTACTTATACCTTCGTAATCTAATACTTAATGTGCAACAAGAAAATGGTATTTACATACATATATTGTATCTAGGTTATATTGTAACACATGTAAAATGTATGGGACTGCCTGTCATCAAGGGGGGGGAGCAGAGGGAGGGAGGGGATAATTTGGAAAAATGAATACAAGGGATAATGTTATAAAAAAATTACTCATGCATATTATAAATAAATAAAATTTAAAACAAAAAAAGAGAGAGAATTATATGCTCTTATAAACATTATCTAGAACTAGAAATCTATATCCCATATCCAGGAAGAGAACTAATTATTCGAAAAGAGAAAGCTGCAACTTATAATTAGTACTAAAACAGTAATAAATTATAACTTCCTTATAGGAAGGCATTGTTTTATTTTTGTTTTTATTTTTCCATTGCCTAGTTCATATTGATCATTTAGCATGAGGATAGGGATCAAGGAAAAGAGTTCAGAGCAATAATATATTTGGAATTCACTAAAGAGCCAAAGATATAACCATGTCTAACTCAGTGAAGACTACAGAAAAATTTAGGGTCACAAGAAAAGAGAAGAGAGCAGAGTTACAAACAAAACCCAATATTTAATTGCCTATATAACCTGCCTCTCACCTACCTGTTTTTATATTAGTTTATAAAAATTGTCTCTATTCTAGTAAGATTGACATAGTAACTCTACTCCACCCTTTCCAATGCTTTCCCCATGCTTGCCCACCTCCATGCTTTTATTCATGGTGCTCTCCAAGTTTTGAATGCCTTCTATTCTCAATTCTATGGAATATGATTTTTAATTCCATGGATTCTTTGAATCCATAGTTTCCTTCAAAATGTATCTCAAGTGATAACCTCCTACACAAGGCCTTTCCATTTTTCCCTAGATAAGTATACTTTTTCCATCTTGCTTTGACTTACACTGCTTGTTAAATAGTTCACATTTGCTACCAACACTATGCCAGAAAAGTAAATCACTTCCATTTGAATAATCTTAGGAAGAATCTGAAGATCACCTGGCAGGATAAGGTACTGGACACTGAGGTTCTTTCTTGAATTAAACTACCAAGTATTCAAACTCTCTTTGGCAGAGTGCAGCTCCAATGGGCTAGCCACATTGTTCAAATGTTAAATGTATATTTGCCTAAAAGACTCTTGTGGAGAAATCACACAAGACAAGTATTTCCATGGTGGTCATAAAAAGGACTTCCACAAGGTCTCTCTGAAGAGCTTTGCAATTGCCTGCAAGACATGGGAGACCATGGCACAGGACCACCTAATATGGCATGCCCTAATTAAAGAAGGTGTTGTGCTCTATGAGCAAAATAGAATTGAAGTAGCTTAAAAGAAACTTGAGATGTACAGATTGAGAGAATCCATTCCAAAAATTCACATGCACTATTTTGTCTTATCTATGATCTCTCTTAGTCTTTTTAGCCCCAGATAGACACATTGTAATTTGACTAACACAGGGTTGTCATTTCAAGCTCCTTTAAAAATTAAGGACAACAACCAATGAGTGTATATGTTGTATTCCCCTATTAGCACATTTAAATTTAACAGAAGGGATCTTTTCATTTTTGTCTTTGTATACTCCTACCACATTGTAAACACTTAATAAATGTTTGTTGAACCTAATTTAATTGAAGAATAAAAGACACTGAATAATAAGTATTTAATACAGTGGCTCACACATAAAAATCACTTAATATAGGCTTGCTAAAATTAAATGAATGATTAAAAACAATGAAAAATAGTAGTTAATTATAGAGAGATAATTTTCTGATAAGGCAGCTGTACTCTCAGATCATGTGTATAATAATAATGCTACTCATTTTCAGGCACATTGCATACTATCAGTCACCCTTTGGCCCTCTTCCCTGGGCAATTTCATTATAAAAACAACCTAAGCAGAGCTCAGAAAATGCTCAATAAGATAAGTAGTGTAAAAGCAATCTAATTAATAGCCTTTTCCCATCACTATTCTAAGCTGATAAACAGATGTGTTGTTAATAATAATAAAAGTTTTGTCAAAACCATTTTAACTAGTTAATATATGATGTTAGGATTACAAGGTGAGTTCTCACCTTGTAATCCTAACATATGACATTAAGTTATATGGTGCCCCCTCAAAACCCTTCACATCCAATAGATTTTCTTCAACACCAATTCTCTTCAATGACAGCAAAATATCAGTAGGACTAATTAATTGTAAAATTCTCAATTTGTGCTAATGGAGAATAGATTGGAAATTTTGAAACTGAAATCCTGATTTTAAATAGAACTAATGGGTCAACATGAGTCTTAACATATTTTAGTTTCTCTACATAAAATACAATGAACACATAATTATCAAAGAAACAACTGGCTGTTTATGTTAAGAAACTTGCTGTCATCCTGAAGTTAAAGCTCATGGGAAAACACAAAGCAAATGACATCACTGCAATATCAATCTTAGCATATCCCTTTAAAACAGTAAAATAAATAATAAAGGATTTAGAAAGTATATAAACAGGGGGCAGCTGGGTGGCGCAGTGGATAGAGCACCAGCCTTGAATTCAGGAGGTTCCGAGTTCAAATCTGGTCTCAGACACTTAACACTTCCTAGCTGTGTGACCCTGGGCAAGTCACTTCACCCCAGCCTCGGAAAAAAAGAAAAAAAAAAGAAAAAGAAAGTATATAAACAAAAATCTTTACAATACTAATAGAATATACAGCCAGTAATTTGAAGATAGCTATAGAAAATCGAACAATTCTTCATCAAAAAGTAGAAAAGACCACTGAAGGACATTCTTATATTTCAGAGTAAACAAAACTTTCTAACAGAAATACATTTGGAACAAATAGATCCTACTTTTTAGAGCATTAATAAAGGCGAACTATGTAGACAGAGTATTAGGCACTTACCTAATGTAACTTCTATTTATTTATTTTTGCATAAAGCCTGTGAAAAAGTTAATTGTCAAGAGTGGAACCAAAAGACCCTCATCCGACTCATCCAACAATCTAGATTGTGTTGTGAATAGAGCATAGGACTTATCAAAAAGACGATAAAATTTAAAGAAGTTCTAATCCTGCCTCAGAAACTTACTGGTATGACTCTGATCAAGTCACTTAATTACTGTCTGTCTCGGTTTCCTTATATGAAAAATGAGACTAGTAATATTTTCACTGGACAGTATAATGGGAAGATGTATAATCAGAAGTTCTGAGTTCAAGTCCCAGCCCTGCTGTTGATTAGCTTTGTAACCATAAGCAAATTACGAATCTCTCTGATCCTGTTTTCTAACTTGCCAAATGTTATTCTTGTTACAAATATCAACAAATTGTTGTGATGTAAGAATTTTATAAATCTTAAAATACTTAATATTGTCATTTTAATTAATAACTGCTTTTGTTTCAATTAAGAGTTTGAATTTCTTGCTCTGCTTTACATCCAGAGTTCATTTCAGCAAAATTTCCTAAATGCTCTAATAGATATAACCAAAACATAATGACTTATTTTTAAAATAATCAGTGCTTAACCTTGACAATGACAGAAGAAGAAAGAGAATTCTCTTACCATCCTTCCCTTACTGAAGACAACAGATTTGTTTTGGGCTTTAATTTTTTTATCAAACTATCTATCTATCTATCTATCTATCTATCTATTTTATTAAAATGTAATCTATGTCATGTTTATCATGAAATTCAGGCATGGAGGTGACTCTGAGTTCTCAAAAACTAGGTCAATTTAGTGCAATCTTTGATAAGTTCTTCTATTCTGAAAAGGTTTCAATTACTTTCCTTATAAAAGTTTATGTCTGAGGAACAGATTGTCTGACTAAAGATAAAGCTACTCCTGACAAGAACTCTGGCTCTTTAGTGATGAATTCTCTGGACACTGAACCATATGAAATGAAGAAAAATACAAAATAATCTGTTAGGATTACTAAGTGAGAACTCGGGTTGTCTGGATAGTGACGAGGTGAGAATTCAGGTTGGACAATTACAAGGTGAGAACTCAGGTTGACTTGATGGAAGGAGCAGGCTCATTGGCTGAGGTGGTTCTTCCCAGAAGCCCTTGCATTATCCCACGCCCATTCTCTGGGAGAATAAAAGAGAGGACTCCCAGAGATAGGGAGAAGACTCTGAATTGCATCAGGCTTGACGGGGCTCTCTGCAGGAAGGGAAGTCACTTCTTTGGACAAGAGTTAACAGCAACTGCCTGGAGACAACGGTTCGTTACAGGAAGAAGAATCTGTTGGAGAGATTTGAGTAGACACAGCAGATCTCTTCCCAGAGAGCGATCCAGCAGCTTCTGGAGACGATAGCTCGCTACAATTGGTGCCCAACGTGGGGCAAGGACTTTTGCTTATCCTGACAAGAGGAGCTAGACCAGACCTTTGCAATTTGGCGCCCGAACAGGGACAGAAACGGTCCTGATTCCAGTGGAAAAGCTTCCGATCTAGATCTCAGTCTCTCTGACCCAGAACCGTGAGTAACGAGGAAACTTTGTTAAAGATTAAGTGAGCGTGCTAATAGATAAATAAGGAACTTAACTTGTTAAGGGCTAAACCAGGAATCTCTTATAGCTGAAATGGGGCACATGTTAGCTAAATTCAATCCCTGGACCTCAGCCGACTCAACCCCAGCCCCAGAAGCAACCTCAGCTCCACCCCCATTCAGGAGTGGTACTATAGAGAGTATAATCAAGATAATTGAGGAGCAGAGTTTACTTGTAACCTGGGTACAGATTGCTAAACTCTTGGCTGCATTAAGACGTACATCCCCTTGGTTCTTAGAGGAAGAAAAGATAGATGTAGATAAATGGAAGCTAGTGGGATATGAAATGAAAGAATTTCAAGCAAAAAATGGGCCTCGTTCAATTTCTGTAGAAGTATTTTATATCTACAACATAGTTCAATTAGCCTTAAACTATCAAGCAAGTTGTAGGAGAAGGAAAAGTTCTAAAAATGAACAGAGGAGGAAGTGTGAGGAAAAAAGGAAAGATCAAGATCTTTCCCTAGACCAAGAGGATTTAAATGAGGAATTATGGTATGATTCTCTTGAAGAAGCTTCAACCCTGCCTAGAGAACAGATTATTGACAGGCCCACATCAACTCCACCTTCAGAGATGGAGGAAGAAAGAGGGGAAGAGGCAGAAACACAAACAGAATTGCCTGTGAAGCAGCCTAAGCCTATGACAAGATTAGAAAAAGCATTGGTTAAAGCTAAGAGAGAAGGACAGGATATAAGTGATTTTATACATGCATATCCTGTGATTGAAAATACTGACTCTGTAGGTAAAAAAAGGAGAAGATATGCACCTTTAGATTTGAATACAATTAAGGATTTGAAAAAAGGTTGTACCCTTTATGGGGCTACATCAGCTTATGTCAAAATGTTACTAGATGGTTTGTCTTATGAAGTCCTAACCCCGAATGATTGGAAATCCATAGCAAGGACATGTCTGGAACCTGGAGAAAATTTATTATGGCTTGTGGAATTTCATGAATTATGTAAAATTCAAGTCAGATGCAATTTGGAAATAGGAGTTAACACACAATTCACTTTTGAGCACTTAGCTGGTGAAGGTCATTATGGAGAGAATTCGGAACAGATTAATTATACCATGACAATATATGAGCAAATTGCTAAGGCTGCAATAAAAGCTTGGGGTGTCCTTCCTGGACAAAAAGATCGTGGAGAGGCTTTCACTAAAATACAGCAAGGTCCCAATGAACCTTTTGCAGATTTTGTGGGACGTTTGCAAACTGCTGTCAAAAGAACTATTGGAGAAAATTCAGCTACAGAAATAATGACCAGACATCTGGCTAAGGAAAATGCCAACGAGATTTGCAAAAGAATTATATGGGGATGGCGGAGCCAAGATGGCGGAGAAGAAACACACGACTCAGTGAACGTCCTCACTCCCTCACAACCAATTAGATAAATTAAGTCTCAAAATTAGCTCAGGACTGATAGATACCACAAGGATTGGAAGCACGACTTACCAGCTGAAGAGAATCTGGAGTTTCAACAGGAAAGGTCAGTTCTCAGGGGAGGAATAAGAAAGACCAGCACAGACGGTGGGGTAGGGGCACACTGCGCCCATTGCGCTGGGAAGGGCTCTGGGATCAGAGAAGCCACTGAGGTAAAGGAATCTGGCACAGGCTGTTAGCTCTTCTCTGCTAATTATTTAGCAGTTCAGAAGAGAAAGCCAAAATATTTTAAAACTCAGATTAGATTTTCCCCGGACCCTGGGGGTGACTCAGTAGACTCGGCACCAGGGGGCGTGGCCTCAGCTACCACCTGAGAATAGTTAAGAGATTGACAAGTGGGTGGATACGGCCCAAGGCAACACACACTGCCTAGCTTAGCTGGAGGGAGTGGAACTCAGCTCCAGGAAGTCCCAGAGAAGCAGAACCTTTGAACTAGGGACCGTGGTTTCTGGCATACACTTCCAGTTTGAGCACAGGGGCTTCTCACGTCACCTGCTGCAGACATCCACTCCCCACCCGGACACATAGGCTGAGCTTCATGCTGTCTTCACTATTCTACGCTCTCGAAGCACAGCAGTGCTAATCACCTCTGAGGCACTTCCAGGGAGGGGGTGGGGAACTCTCTCCCAGAGCTCTCTCTTAGCTCGGGCTCAGGAGCCGCTGCATCCATCCGGTCTGGGAGGAAGCTGGTAAAGAAGTAAATAATTTCCTACCCCAGAGACAGACCCCAAAAGATTTTTTTAAGTATGAGCAAAAAAGCTAGAAAAACCATAGATTCCTTCTATACAGAGAAAGAGCGGGTATCCAACCCCGAGGAAGTTGACAGCAGAGAATCAATAGACAACAACCTAAAGGGGAACGATTCCTGCCCCCCATCACATAACTCTCTCCTAGAAGAAGCTCTTAAAAAATTGAGGGAGATCGAAGAAAAATGGGGAAAAGAAAGGGAAGTTATGATAGAGAATAACAATGTCCTGAAATTGGAGTTGGAAAAAATAAAGAATTCACAGGAGATGCAGGGAAACAAAATTAGTGAATTAGAAAAGGTTAAAAAAACACAGGAAAGTAGGATTTCTGAATTGGAAAAGATAAAAAAGTCTCAAGAAAATAGAATTTCTGAATTGGAAAAAGAAAATAATTCTCAAAAAAAAAAATTAGGGAAATGGAAAAAACTCAATAGAGCAAAATAATTCATTTAAAAACGAAATTGGGCATTTACAAAAAGAACTAAAAACTGTGAAAGAAGAAAATAACTCCTTAAAAGTCAGGATGGAACAAATAGAAATGAATGATTCACAGAGAACCCAAGAATCAGTCAAACAAAACAAAAAAAATGAGAAGCTGGAGAACAACGTCAAATACTTACTGGGAAAATCTATAGACCTGGAAAATAGATCTAGGAGAGATAATCTGTGGATTATTGGACTTCCAGAAAACTATGACCAAAAAAAGAGCCTAGATTCTATTTTACAGGAAATTATCAAAGAGAACTGTCCAGAGATAATAGAAACAGAAGGGAAAGTAGATGTGGAAAGAATTCATCGAACTCCTTCTGAAATAGACCCTAAAAAAAGAACACCACGGAATATTGTGGCTAAGCTGCAGAATTACCACACAAAGGAGAAAATCCTGCAAGCAGCTAGAAAAAAACAATTTAAATACCAAGGTGCCACAATAAGGGTCACCCAAGATCTGGCTGCCTCCACATTAAAAGATAGAAGGGCCTGGAACCTGATATTCCGTAAGGCAAAAGATCAAGGACTGCAACCAAGAATGAACTACCCAGCTACGTTTAGCATCTTTTTCCATGGAAGAAGATGGTCATTCAATGAAACAGAGGAATTCTATATGTTTCTAAGAAAAAAACCAGACTTAAACAAAAAATTTGATCTACATCCACAAGACTGAAGAGAAACAGAAAAAGGTACACAGAACCCTTGAGAACTGTAACTCTGTTGTGGGTATATAAAAAATACTCAAGGATAATTTGATTTTACTGATATAAAAGAAAAAAAGGGGGGTGTAGTAAAGGGAAGGAGGTCGGTTCAGAAAAAGGGGAAGGAGTGACAAAAAGAGGGAAACTACAGCCCAGGAAGAGACATAGAAAATACACCATATCTGAGGGAACTTAGTGAGGGGGAGAATCATTGTGTGAATCTTACTCTCATCAGAAGAGGCTCAAAGAGTAAATAATTAACATATTTGTTTTTCAGAGAATTTTTCTCTCACCTCATTAAAAGGGGGGAGAGGAAAAGGGAAAAGGAAAAGGGGAATAAGTGAAGGGACTTGGAGGGAGGGGGGAGGGATCCTAAAAAAAACAAAAAAAAAAAAAAAGAGGGAGGGTTGCGCGTCACAAGGGGGGTCTGTAAATTAAATATCGGGGAGGGGGATCAGGGAGGTCAAGGGAAAAAAGCATAATCTGGGGATAATACGATGGCAGGAAATACAGAATTAGTAATTTTAACTGTAAATGTAAATGGGATGAACGATCCCATCAAAAGGAGACGGATAGCAGATTGGATCAAAAAGCAGAACCCTACAATATGTTGCCTACAGGAAACACACTTAAAGCAGGGAGATACATACAGAGTAAAGGTAAAAGGTTGGAACAGAGCCTATTATGCTTCAGGTAAAGCCAAAAAAGCAGGGGTAGCTATCCTTATCTCAGATCAAGCAAAAGCAGAAGTAGATCTTGTTAAAAAAGATAAGGAAGGAAACTATATCCTGCTGAAAGGTAGCATAAATAATGAAGCCATATCAATACTAAACATATATGCACCAAGTGGTATAGCATCTAACTTTCTAAAGGAAAAGTTAAGAGAACTGCAAGAAGAAATAGACAGTAAAACTATAATAGTGGGAGATCTCAACCTTGCACTCTCAGATTTAGACAAATCAAACCACAAAACAAACAAGAAAGAAATTAAAAAAGTAAATAGAACATTAGAAAAACTAGGTATGATAGACCTTTGAGAAACTGAATGGCAATAGGAAGGAATATACTTTCTTCTCAGCAGTTCATGGATCCTATACAAAAATTGACCATATATTAGGACATAAAGATCTCAAAATTAAATGTAGGAAGGCAGAAATAATAAATGCCTTCTTCTCAGATCACAATGCAATAAAAGCTACATTCAGTAAAAAGTTAGGGGTAAATAGAAAAAAGTAATTGGAAACTGAATAATCTCATCTTAAAGAATGACTGGGTGAAAGAGCAAATTATAGAAACAATTAACAATTTCACCCAAGATAATGATAATGATGAGACATCATATCAAAATCTTTGGGATGCAGCTAAAGCAGTAATAAGGGGAAATTTTATATCTTTAGAGGCTTATTTGAAGAAAATTGAGAAAGAGAAGATTAACGAATTGGGCTTACAACTTAAAAGGCTAGAAAAAGACCAAATTATAAACCCCCAACCAAAAATTAAACTCGAAATACAAAAATTAAAAGGAGAAATAAATAAAATTGAAAGTAAAAAAACTATTGAATTAATAAATAAAACCAAGAGTTGGTTTTATGAAAAAGCCAATAAAATAGATAAACCTTTGGTAAATTTGATCAAAAAAAAGAAAGAGGAAAATCAAATTGATTGTCTTACAAATGAAAAGGGGGATCTTTCCACCAATGAAGAGGAAATTAGAGAAATAATAAGGAGTTACTTTGCCCAACTTTATGCCAATAAATTTGATAACTTAAGTGAAATGGATGACTTCCTCCAAAAATATAGGCTCCTCTAGATTAACAGAGGAGGAGATAAATTGCTTAAATAGTCCCATTTCAGAAAAAGAAATAGAACAAGCTATTAATCAACTCCCCAGGAAAAAATCCCCAGGGCCAGATGGATTCACATGTGAATTCTACCAAACATTTAAAGAACAATTAGCCCCAATGTTATATAAATTATTTGAAAAAATAGGGGATGAAGGAGTCCTACCAAATTCCTTTTATGACACAGACATGGTACTGATACCTAAACCTGGTAGATCGAAAACTGAGAAAGAAAATTATAGACCAATCTCCTTAATGAATATTGATGCTAAAATCTTAAATAAGATATTAGCAAAAAGACTTCAGAAAATCATCTCCAAGATAATACACTATGATCAAGTAGGATTTATTCCAGGAATG
Organism: Sminthopsis crassicaudata; assembly: GCF_048593235.1. Taxonomy (NCBI): domain Eukaryota; kingdom Metazoa; phylum Chordata; class Mammalia; order Dasyuromorphia; family Dasyuridae; genus Sminthopsis; species Sminthopsis crassicaudata. The sequence goes on from NC_133618.1 coordinate 516,846,031, forward strand.
CAGGGCTGGTTTAATATTAGGAAAACTATTAATATAATTGACCATATTAATAATCAAATTAATAAGAACCATATGATCATCTCAATAGATGCAGAAAAAGCATTTGACAAAATCCAACATCCATTCCTACTAAAAACTCTTGAGAGTATAGGAATAAATGGATTATTCCTTAGAATAATCAGGAGTATATATTTAAGATCGTCAGTAAGCATAATATGCAATAGAAATAAACTGCAACCTTTCCCAGTAAGATCAGGAGTGAAACAAGGTTGCCCACTATCACCATTACTATTCAATATAGTACTAGAAACGCTAGCCTCGGCAATAAGAGCCGAGAAAGAGATTCAAGGAATTAGAGTAGGAAATGAGGAAATTAAACTATCACTTTTTGCAGATGACATGATGGTATACTTAGAGAACCCCAAAGACTCTGCTAAAAAGCTACTAGAAATAATTCAAAATTTCAGCAAAGTGGCAGGATACAAAATAAATCCACATAAATCCTCGGCATTTTTATATATCACTAACAAAATGCAACAGCAAGAGTACAAAGAGAAATTCCATTCCAAACAATTGTTGAGAGTATAAAGTATTTGGGAATCCATCTACCAAAGAAAAGTCAGGAATTATATGAGAAAAATTACAAAACACTTGCCACAAAAATAAAATCAGATTTAAATAATTGGAAAGACATTCAGTGCTCTTGGATAGGCCGAGCGAATATAATAAAGATGACAATACTCCCCAAATTAATCTATTTATTTAGTGCTATACCAATCAGACTCCCAAGAAACTATTTTAATGACCTAGAAAAAAATAACAACAAAATTCATATGGAAGAATAAAAGGTCAAGAATTGCAAGGGAACTAATGAAAAAAAACTCAGAGGAAGGTGGTCTAAGTGTACCTGATCTAAAGCTATATTATATAGCAGCAGTCACCAAAACCATTTGGTATTGGCTAAGAAATAGACCGGTAGATCAGTGGAACTGATTAGATACAAAGGACAAAAACGGGTACATCTATAGCAATCTAATCTTTGACAAACCCAAAGATTCCAACATTAGGGATAAAAATTCATTATTCGGAATAAACTGTTGGGAAAACTGGAAATTAGTATGGCAGAAATTAGATATGGATCCACACTTAACACCATATACCAAGATAAGATCAAAATGGGTCCATGATTTAGGCATAAAGAGGGAGATAATAAATAAATTAGAGGAACAGAGGATAATATATCCTCTCAGACTTGTGGAGGAGGAAGGAATTTATGACCAGAGGAGAACTAGAGATCATTATTGATCACAAAATAGAAGATTTTGATTACATCAAACTAAAAAGTTTCTGTACAAATAATACTAATGCAAGCAAGATTAGAAGGGAAGTAACAAATTGGGAAAATATTTTTAAAAACAAAGGTTCTGACAAAGGTCTCATTTCCAAAATATATAGAGAACTGACCCTAATTTATAAGAAACCGAACCATTCTCCAATTGATAAATGGTCAAAGGATATGAACAGACAATTCTCAGAGGAAGAAATTGAAACTATATCCACTCACATGAAAGAGTGTTCCAAATCACTACTGATCAGAGAAATGCAAATTAAGACCACTCTGAGATACCACTACACACCTGTCAGATTGGCTAAGATAACAGGAACAAATAATGACAAATGTTGGAGGGGATGTGGGGAAATTGGGACACTAATACATTGCTGGTGGAGTTGCGAAAGAATCCAGCCATTCTGGAGAGCAATCTGGAATTATGCCCAAAAAGTTATCAAACTGTGCATACCCTTTGACCCAGCAGCGCTACTACTGGGATTATATCCCAAAGAAATACTAAAGAGCGGAAAGAAACATATATGTGCCAAAATGTTTGTGGCAGCTCTTTTTGTTGTAGCTAGAAACTGGAAGATGAATGGATGTCCATCAGTTGGAGAATGGTTGGGTAAATTGTGGTATATGAAGGTTATGGAATATTATTGCTCGGTAAGAAATGACCAGCAGGAGGAATATAGAGAGGCCTGGAGAGACTTAAATCAACTGATGCTGAGTGAAATGAGCAGAACCAGAAGATCACTGTACACTTCAACAACAATACTGTATGAGGATGTATTCTGATGGAAGTGGAAATCTTCAACATAAAGAAGATCCAACTCACTTCCAGTTGATCAATGATGGACAGAGGTAGCTACACCCAGAGAAGAAACACTGGGAGGGGAATGTAAATTGTTAGCACTAATATCTGTCTGCCCAGGTTGCATGTACCTTCGGATTCTAATGTTTATTGTGCAACAAGAAAATGATATTCACACACATGTATTGTACCTAGACTATATTGTAACACATGTAAAATGTATGGGATTGCCTGTCGTCGGGGGGAGGGAATAGAGGGAGGGGGGGCAATTTGGAAAAATGAATACAAGGGATAATATTATAAAAGATATATATATATAATAAAAAAAATTAAAAAAAAAAAAAAAGAATTATATGGGGATTAGACAAAGATGTTCCTTTAGAGGAGATCATAAGACGCTGTGCTACAGTGGGAACAAATGCTTTTTACACCCGGACAATGATGAATGTGGAAAGACAGGGTCCCTCCTGGCAAGGGCCTTCTAGAGAAACTCGGCGATGTTTTCAATGTGGAAAAATTGGGCATCTAAGAGCTCAGTGTAGATATGGAGATACAGTGAGAAGACAGGGTGAGAGAAGACCTAAAACTCCATGTCCAAAATGTCACAAGGGCTTCTGGGAAAAATTACTTCAACCAATGAACTTGCTCCTCCTAAGCATGCAAGCTCTTCCCTAGGAGTTCACAGAAGTAAAACTCACAGTAAAGGCTGGAACAAGAGAATTGTTAAGTACCGACTTAGCACTTAGTAAGAACCTAATATCTCATTATCTCATTAGCACTTAGTAAGAACCTAACATGTCACAAAATGTCACAAGGGCCTCCACTGGGCCTCCGAATGTAGATTGACACAGGGAAATGACAGGTGGGCCCCAGCTTCAGCCCCCCAAGTGGGGCATGATGGCAGCCGAGGTTACATCCAGAGAATTTTAAGACACGATCAATCAGCCAAAAGGCAATCAGATGGAAGAAAGGGATTGAAATTAGGAAAAATAGAGTTGTGTGCAGTAGAGACTACTGAGATACTCCCTGGAGAAGTGAAATCTGTTCCTGTTGAGCCTATGGATCCTTTGCCTCCAGGCACAGTAGGCTTGACCATTTCACCTTCTGAGAGTGCCTACAAAACAGTGTCCATCCATACACTGATGTGGGAGACTGGAGAACGTGTATCTAATATCCCAGTCACTAACACAGGCAGACAACGTGTGATTTATCAACCAGGAGAAGTAGTAGCATCAGGCTTATTGTTACGGACCCCTAATAAGCAACCTAGTGATAGTCGCCTAGATTTTGACTCCAATGAACAAAATCCAGGAATATATTGGACAGCAGCTGTGACAGCTGACCGACCTATGCTTACTATTTATATAAACGGAATACCATTTGAAGGATTGGTAGACACGGGTGCAGATCGTACAGTTATTAGAGGTGCCAATTGGCCCGGTCACTGGCCAAAGATTAAAGCAGACACCTATATGTCTGGGGTGGGAGGATCAATAGCAGCAGAGGTTAGTGCTAAGCCTTTGAGATGGGTATTTGAAGGAGAAACAGGAGCTTTTACTCCTTTTGTGGTTGAAAAAATCCCCATCAATCTGTGGGGAAGAGACATTTTACAGCAGATAGGATTACAAATAAGCACTTCGGCTTTTTAGGCAGGGCTGCTGTTGAAGGCCTACCTGCACTTTCACCAGTTCCTATTCAGTGGAAGACTGATTCACCAGTGTGGGTAGAACAGTGGCCCTTAAGAAGTGATAAAATTCAGGCCTTATTAGACATAGTGCAAGAACAACTTGACCAAGGACACTTGCGGCCTTCTCTAAGTCCTTGGAATTCCCCAGTATTTGTGGTGAAAAAGAAATCTGGAAAATGGAGGATGATAACTTATCTAAGAAGAGTAAATGAACAGATGGAAACTATGGGAACTCTTCGGCCTGGACTTCCATCTCCTACTCAGTTGCCAAGAGAATGGCCTCTATGGGTTATAGACATTAAGGATTGTTTCTATTCTATTCCTCTAGATAAGGAGGATATGAAAAGATTTGCTTTTTCAGTGCCTAGTGTTAATTTGGCTGAGCCTTATAAAAGATATGAATGGACAGTTTTGCCACAGGGAATGAAAAACAGCCCTACTATGTGCCAAATGTATGTTGCAGCTGCTCTTGCTCCAGTAAGAAAAGCCTTTCCAAAAGTAATATTGTTACATTATATGGATGATATTTTGGGATGTGCACCTGAGGAACAAATGTTAGAGGCATGTCTACAAAGGACCATGGAAACATTAAAGTACTACAAACTGCATATAGCTACAGAAAAAATTCAAAGACATGCTCCTTTTCAATATTTAGGATATGAAGTATATCCTAAGACACTCACAATAAAAAAGCTTTCTTTAAGAACAGAGAAGTTGAACACCTTAAATGATTTCCAAAAATTAATAGGAGATATCCAATGGATGCGTCCAGTGTTAGGCTTAACTACCAATCAACTACAACCTCTATATGACATTTTAAGGGGAGACAGTGCTTTAAATTCACCACGCCAGCTTACAAAAGAAGCACAAAAGGCTTTGAGAGAAGTTGAACTGGCTTTATCCAATGTGGTTGAAAGAGTCACTCAAAAACCCTTGGAAATATCAGTTTTTGCTACAAAAGAGGCACCCACAGCAGTCCTTCATCAAAGAGACAGAGTGATTGAGTGGGTGAACCTCCCAGCACAACCAGAACAAAGCCTTACACCTTACCCAGTGCTTGTGGCTAGGATTTTATTAAAGGCTATTAAGAGAGTAACACAATTATCTGGGATAAGTCCTGAAAAGATATACACATTCTATACTAACGCACAGATTAATGTATGCTGTGAGACCATCCCAGAATGGCAAATTTTATTGGCCACCGCTCCAAATTTTGCACATGGATCTCCATTAAAGATTACCCGGCTACTACATAATTGGCGATGGATTTTTGAAGAAAAGGTTTCTAAGGTTCCTCTTAAAGGACCAACAATCTTTACAGATGCCTCCAAAGAAAATATTTGTGCCATATACTCTCATGATTTAACCATAAAGAGAGTAATCAGGACTCCTTTTCAATCCACTCAAAAGAATGAATTATTTGCTATCATGCTAGCTCTCACTTATTACCCAGGAGACGTAAATATAATTACTGATTCAGCCTATTCAGTAGGTGTAGTACAAAGAATTGCCACAGCCCAAATAAAATTTGCAGCCTCCAATATTTATCAGCTCTTTAAGGAACTTCAAGAGCAAGTGAGAAAACATCCAGGCAAGATTTATATCTTGCATGTCCACTCACATAGTGGACTTCCAGGTCCCATTTTTGATGGAAATTCAAAGGCAGATAGCCTTCTAACCATGTTAGCCAGTAGTCCTTTATTTCAGGAAGCACAAGAATCTCATTCTAAATATCATCAGGCTGCTTGAGCTTTACGTTTACAATTTGAAATCACAAGAGAGGAAGATAGGAGCATAGTAAAAAGCTGTATAGCTTGTCTTCCTTCCCATGCTCCTACACTCCCTCCAGGGAAGAATCCTTGTGGTTTAAGACCCAATGAAATCTGGCAAATGGATGTGACCCATTATAAATCTTTTGGTCGTCTATCTTTTATTCATGTCGTGGTAGACACCTTTTCAGGATTCACATTTGCAATGCCAGCAGCAAAAGAGACAGCCCGAGTGGTCACTGAATTCCTTATACAAGCTTTTGCAATTATGGGTGTGCCACAAGCAATAAAAACAGACAATGGACCTGCATATACGTCCAAACATTTTACACACTTTTGTGCACAGTATAAGATTTTACATACCACGGGCATACCCTTTAATCCTCAAGGGCAGGCAATAGTAGAGAGAAGAAACAGAGATATTAAGACACTCCTCCAAAAACAAAAGAAAGGGGGAGCCACAGGTAGCCCTAGGGAACTTCTAAATTTAGTTCTCTATACCATTAATTTTCTAATTTTTGACAAAGATGCACTGGCTCCAGCAGACAGGTTTTATAACCCACCAGAAGGGCAGTGTCCAGTGAGAGCATCTCCACTGTCCTTAGATAATCGCCAGGTGATGTGGAGAGATCCAGAAAGTGGTGAATGGAAGGGACCAGATAGGTTAACTGCCTGGTAGAGAGGGTTTGCTTGTATTTCTTCAGCAGGAGAAGGAATCAGATGGGTGCCGAGTCATATTCGCCTTGTCCATCAGAGAGAGACAGAAAAAGAGAAAGATCTCAAAATAAAGGAGAAGATCTAAGAAACATCTGACACTGAAAGAGCATGGATAATAAGAAGACTGTTAAAGAACTTTAAAAACCAGCAGGAATCATTGGACTTCCTCACACAAGATGAGACTAATGGACAATGGACTTATGGACATTTATAAATTTTCAATTTATGATTATGTTATATACTTCTAGCATGTGTTACGTTACTATGTTACTATGTGCTTATGTAATTTATGTAATTATCTGTAATACTTCCCATATTGATGGATTTATGTTTCAAGGTCATTTATGTAATTATCTGTAATACTTCCCATATTGATGGATTTATGTTTCAAGGTCATGACTGTCCTATGTTCTAAATCAAAAGAAAGGGGGAGATGTTAGGATTACTAAGTGAGAACTCGGGTTGTCTGGATAGTGACGAGGTGAGAATTCAGGTTGGACAATTACAAGGTGAGAACTCAGGTTGACTTGATGGAAGGAGCAGGCTCATTGGCTGAGGTGGTTCTTGCATTATCCCACGCCCATTTTCTGGGAGAATAAAAGAGAGGACTCCCAGAGATAGGGAGAAGACTCTGAATTGCATCAGGCTTGACGGGGCTCTCTGCAGGAAGGGAAGTCACTTCTTTGGACAAGAGTTAACAGCAACTGCCTGGAGACAACGGTTCGTTACAGGAAGAAGAATCTGTTGGAGAGATTTGAGTAGACACAGCAGATCTCTTCCCAGAGAGCGATCCAGCAGCTTCTGGAGACCACAGCTCGCTACAATAATCCCTAACCTTTTGTTTTGCGTTGATAATCCTGAAGAGGACAATGATCACTAAAAATCATTCTGGGTATAGACTGTTTATAAACATTGACATAAGTGTTAGTGTTTTGAATCTGAGTGTTTTATCCCAGGATTAAGAGGTTATAATGCAGGGGAAATCATGTTTAAGTATTTACTATCTGCCAGACCTTGTACTAAATATTTTACTTTATTATGTCATTTATTCTCACAACAACACTGAGAAGTAGGTGTGCTTATTATTCCCCTTTTACATTTTAAGAAACTGAAGCTTACTGTGGTTGAATTAATTTCCCAGGATTACACAGCTAATAAGTGTCTGAGGCTGAAATTGAACTTGGATTCTCCTGCTTATAAACCCTATGTAATGTATTACCTAGCTGCCTATAAACAGCTTCGATCTTTCATGAATTTATGAAAGAAAATTGAAACTCATATGGGATTGGCAGATATTGATGGATAGATCCCAACATTAATGAAATAACAAGTCCACTTGGGTATGGAGGGGGAATCAATTTACACCTCTATTTCTGTATTCATTTTTTGAAGATTAGGGTTAATGTATGTATAGCTAGGATGGGCTGTGTCTTTTTATTCATTTTTTTCTTGTTCAGTTGAGTCCAGCTCTTTTTGACCCAATTTGTGTTTTTTTGCAAAATTACTGAAGAGGTTTGCCATTTCCTTCTCTAACTCATTTTTACAGATAAGGAAACTAAAACAAATACCATAAAGTGACTTCCCAATGATCATACAGCTATTATATCTGAACCCTGATTTGAACTCCTGTTCTTGTCTCCATCAATATGACTAAAATATGACTCAAATATAACTAAAATTTCTTCTCCATATCCACTATTAAATATACTGCACCATTCTTTTCTTCAAATCTTAGTGTTTTGCAAACTAAAAAGTATTTAATAAATTCAAGTTCTTATTACCCATATAATGTTGGCATCACATAACAAATATCAATAGTTTTTGAACTTCTAAAGCATATTGCAACCCTTGAACACTGTCTCAGTGAGAAGTATTTTTTGAGATTTTTCCCAGAACAGAAAGAAGCTAAAGAAAAAGGAACTTCTCAAAAAATGACATCATCTTTTCCCTATAATGTTAAAGGAATATGAGATAACATCTTAACTTTCTAAGACCACAAATTGTAAGTAGATCTTTAACTCTTTCCTGAATGTTTTCTTTCCTCCAACCTTCAGATAAAACTTACTTTTTATTACTTTTTTTGACAAGTTAGGAGATGCCTATTTATCAGAAGTTGACAAGATTAAGCTGAATAACTGGGCTTTAAGGTTTCTCCCCAGAGAATTCTGCTAACTATTATGCATCACAATTGCAAGAATCAGGGAATTTACATCACATCATAAAAAGGCAGAAACAAAATAAAGAGCTTTTTCAAATACTGTAGATATTTTGATTATCAGAAATAACTCTATTAGTCTGATTCTCCTCCCCACCCTTTTCTAAAGATTGCAGTATTTGGATTTAATATTCAAAAACAGAAACAAATTTTAGTATCGTCCACCAAGTCACAGTAGTAGAATCTAGCTGATCTGCTTCTAACTAATCTCTTTTGTTTATATTTTTTAAAGTCCATTAAGATAATAAGGAGAAACCCTTGCATAGCCATAGTGAGGATATAACTGTGTTCCATAGGTACTAAAGTGTTCTAGATTTTTGCTCCTTTATTTTTGACAATCTCTAAAAGGATTATATGCTCACTGTAGACAGCTTTTATGAAGAAAAATAAGAACAGACTTCAAATGGAGTATCCTAAAGGCAAGCCAGCTCTAGATGAAGCCAAAAAGGGTGATGTGAGTTGGTCCTTATTTCACAAGGCTCTCTTGGAAGAATTCAAAAAGGATCTTAAAAGAAAGAAGACAAATGGGGAAAGAAAATCAGATCTTTGTAAGAGAGTTTGGAAAAGGAAAACCAGAAATTATCTGAAGAAAATTCCTTAAAAATAAACCTTGATGAAATGGAAAAAAGCATTGAAGTCCTTACAAAATAGATATGAAAAAGAAATCTATTCACTGAAAATCAGAATTTGTGAAATTGAAAAAATATGCAATGAACAAATCACCTCAAATAGCCAAATGCAAAAAGAGATTAAAAATTCACTAAAAATTAGAATTGTACAAATGGAAATGAATGACTCAGTGAGACTTCAAGAATCAGTCAAATAAAATCAAGAAAAAAATTAAAGATAATAGAATAAAAAATAACGGAAAACGTAAAATAACTCATTGGAAAATTAACTGAGGAGATTAAAAACAGACTGTCTTCAGAGGAATCCCCTAAGGGTGATATGATCTGCTCCTCAATACACAAAACTCTCATAGAGGAAATCAAAAAGACTCTCACAAGGGACATAGAAGAGAAATGGGAAAAGGAAAGGGAAGCTTGGCAAGAGAGTCTGGAGAAATCATCCTATGCATTTAAAGGCAGAGTGAATAAAGAAATCAAATCATTAAAAAAACAAAATTAGTGAATTGGAAAAGGTAAACAACTACAAGGAAAACAGTATTAATGAGTTGGAAAAAGAAAACAGCTCTCTAAAAAATAAAATTGATGAAATGGAAAAAAATTCCATAGAAGATAAAAAATCAATTGGACAATTACAAAAAGATATAAAAAAAATCAGTGAAGAAAATACATCATTAAAAATTAGAATCGAACAAGTAGAAATGAATGACTCAAAGAGAAACCAAGAAGTAGTCAAGCAAAATCAGAAAAACAAAACAATTGAAAAGAATGTCAAGACAACAGACCTGGAAAACAGATCCAGGAGATACAATTTGAGAATAATCAGACTCCCTGAAAAATGTGTGGAAAAAAAGAGCCTGGACACTATTTTCCAGGAAATTATCAAAGAGAACTGCCCAGACATTTTAGAAACAGAGGGTAAAATAGACATTGAAAAAAAAAATTATCAATCACCTTTGAAAGGGACCCTAAAATCAAAATGCCAAGAAATATAGTGGCCAAGTTCAAAAACCATCATACAAAGGAAAAAAATATTGGAAGCTGCTAGAAAAAAGCAATTCAGATATGGAGGAGCTACAATAAGGATAACCCAGGATCTAGCAGCGTCCATATTAAAGGAATGAAGGGCTTAGAATATGATATTCCAAAAGGCTAAGGAACATGGTATATAGCCAAAAATAACTTACCCAGCAAAAATGAGCATCCTTTTCCAGGGAAGAAGATGGACATTTAACAAAATAAATGAATTCCATCTATTCTTGATGAAAAAACCAGATCTACACAAAATGTTTGATTTCAAATACAGAACTCAAGAGATTTCCAAAAAAGGTAAAAAGAAATCTTGAGAACTATATTTCTTCCATAAAGATATGTAAAGAAGACATGTATAATTTGTCCTAGAAACTAAAGATGGAAAGGAAATTATATCATAAAAAAGGGTAAAGTGATGGTACTACATCTCATGAAGAAGCAAAGATAACCTCTTATATCTGAGAGAAAGAAAGGAAGGGAATGAACATAGTGTGTATCAATAGACATATTCGATTTATGGTGAAACTTCTTCCACTTCATTGAAAAGTGGAAGGGAAGGAGTAAGCTAAGGGGAAGGGAATACAGAAATTATGAGGAAAAAGGGGTAAAATAGGGGGAGGAACTTTAAGATGGAGGAGGGATACTAAAAAGGAAGGGCTATGAAAAGCAGGTAGTGCTCAAAAATTTAATACTGGGGAGGGGGGTAAGAGGGAAGGAAAGGAGAAAAGCATAAGCAGGGGTTAACAGGATGGCAAGCAATATAGAATTAGTCATTCTAACCATAAATGTGAATGGGGTTAAACTCCCCCATAAAGAGGAAGCAGTTAGCAGACTGAATTAAAAGCCAGAATCCTACTATATGTTGTTTACAGGAAACACACCTGAAACAGGGTGAGACATTCAAACTAAAAATAAAAGGATGGAGCAGAATCTACTATGTTTCAGGTGAAGCTAAAAAAGCAGGGGTAGCCATCCTCATCTCAGATCAAACAAAAACAAAAATTGATCTAATTAAAAGAGATAAGGAAGGGCCTTATATCCTGCTAAAGGGTAGTATAAATAATGAAGCAATATCAATATTAAACATATACCCACTAAGTGGTGCAGCATCTAAATTCTTAAAAGAGAAATTAAGAAAGCTGCAAAAAGAAATAGACAGCAAAACTATAATAGTGGGAGATCTCAACCTTGAACTCTCAGAATTAGATAAATCCAACCACAAAATAAATAGGAAAGAGTTCAAAGAGGTAAATAGAATACTACAAAAGTTTGATATGATAGATCTTTGGTCAAAGCTAAATGGAGACAGAAAGGAGTACACTTTCTTCTCAGCTGTTCATGGAACCTATACAAAAATTGATCATATACTAGGACATAAAAACCTCAAAATCAAATGCAGTAAGGCAGAAATAGTAAATGCATCCTTTTTCAGACCACAATGCAATGAAAATTACATTCAATAAAAAAAAACAGGGGAAAATAGACCAAGAAATAATTGGAAACTAAATAATCTCAAACTAAAGAATGATTGGGTGAAACAGCAAATCATAGACATAATCAATAACTTCACCCAAGAAAATGACAAGAATGAGACATCATACCAAAACGTGTAAGATACAGCCAAAGCAGTAATAAGGAGAAGTTTTATATCTCTAGAGGCCTACTTGCATAAAATAGAGAAAGAAAAGGTCAACGAATTGCGCTTACAAATAAAAATGCTAGAAAAGGAACAAATTAAACCCCCCCAGACAAACATGAATTTTGAAATTCAAAAAATAAAAGGTGAGATTAATAAAATTGAAAGTAAAAAAACTATTGAATTAATTAATAAAACTAAGAGTTGATTCTATGCAAAACCCAACAAAATAGACAAACCCTTATTAAATCTGATTAAAAAATGGAAAGAGGAAAAGCAAATTGTTAGTCTTATAAACGAAAAGGGAGAACTCACCACTAATGAAGAGGAAATTGGAACACTAGTTAGGAGCTACTTTGCACAACTTTATGCCAATACATTCGATAACTTAAATGAAATGGAAGAATACCTTCAAAAATATAGCTTGTCCAGATTAACAGAGGAAGAAGTAAATAGTCTAAATAGTCCCATTTCAGAAAAAGAAATAGAGCTATTAACCAACTCTCTAAGAAAATATCCCCAAGAGCAAATGGATTTACATGTGAATTCTACCAAACATTTAAAGAACAACTTACTCCAATGCTATATAAACTATTTGAAAAAATAGGGATTGAAGAGTCCTACCAAATTTCCTTTATATCATAGACATGGTACTGATACATAAACTGGGTAGGCTGAAAACAGAGAAAGAAAATTATAGACCAATCTCCCTAATGAATATTGATGCTAAAATCTTAAATAAGATATTAGCAAAAAGACTACAGAAAATCATCCCCAGGATAATACACTATGACCAAGTGGGATTTATACCAGGAATGCAGGGCTGGTTCAATATCAGGAAAACTATTATCATAATCAACTATATCAATAACCAAATTAACAAAAACCATATGATCATCTCAATAGATGCAGAAAAAGCATTTGATAAAATCCAACATCCATTCCTACTAAAAAGACTTGAGAGTATAGGAATAAACTATTCCTTAAAATAATAAGGAGCATATATTTAAAACCGTCAGTAAACATCATATGTAATGGTAATAAACTTGAACCTTTTCCAGTAAGATCAAGAGTGAAACAAGGCTGCTCACAATCACCATTACTATTCAATATTGTACCAGAAATGCTAGCCTCAGCAATAAGAGCCAGGAAAGGGATTCAAGGAATTTGAGTAGGTAATGAGGAAATGAAACTATCATTCTTTGCAGATGACATGATGGTACACTTAGAGAACCCCAAAGACTCTGCTAAAAAGCTATTAGAAATAATTCAGAACTTTAGCAAAGTTGCAGGATACAAAATAAATCCACATAAATCCTCAACATTTTTATACATTAACAACACAATCCAACAGCAAGAGATACAAAGAGAAATTCCATTCAATATAACGGTCGCTAGTATAAAATATTTGGGAATATATCCACCAAAGGAAAGTCAGAAATTATATGAGCAAAATTAGAAAAATTAGAAAATTTTTGCCACAAAAATAAAGTCAGATACTTTTTTCTCAGCAATACATGGAACCTATACAAAAACTAACCATATGTCAGGACATAAAAAACTCAAAATAAAATGCAGAAAGGCAGAAATATTAAATGCAGTTTTTCTTAGATGTAATAAAAATTACATTCAATAAAAGGCCAGGGGATAATAGACCAAAAATTAATTTGAAACTAAATAATCTAACCCGAAAGTATCAATGGGTAAAACATGATCAATAATTTCATCCAAGAGAATGATAATAATGAGATAATATACCAAAATTCGTGGAATGCAGCCAAAATGATAACTAGGAGAAAGTTTATATCTCTAGATGCATACTTGTATAAAATAGAGAAAGAAAAAATCAATGAATTGGGCTTGCAACTAAAAAAAGCAAGAAAAAGAAGAAATTGAAACCCCCAAGAAGAAATTGAAACCCCCAATAAAACACCAAACTTGAAATTCTAAAAATAAAAGGAGAGATTAATGAAATTGAAAATAAGAAAACTATTGAATTAATAAATAAAACTAAGAGTTGGTTTTATGAAAAAAAAAACAACAAAATAGATAAATTATTAATTAGTTTGATTAGAAAAAGGAAATAGGAAAATCAAATTGCCAGTCTCTATTAGAGCAATAGTTGCAAAGTTGCAGGATACAAAAAAAAAAAAAAAAAGAAAAAAAAAGAAAAATTAATTCCAATACTATTCAAACTATGTGCAAAAAATAGAGAAAAAAAGGAGTCCTACAAAATTCTTTTTATGACACAGACATAGTACTCATACCTAAACCAGATAGGATGAAAACAAAGAAAAAAAATTATAGACCAATTTCTCTAGTAGATATTGATGCAAAAATCTTAAATAAAATATTAGCACAGAGATTATAGGAAGTTATCCACAGGATAATACACTATGACCAAGTAAGATTTATAGCAGGAATGCAGGGCTGGTTCAATATTAGGAAAACAATTAGCATAATTGACTATATTAATAATCAAATTAACAAAAATCATATGATTATCTCTAAACTCCAACACCCATTCCTATTAAAAACACAAAAGAGTATAGGAATAAATTATTTTTAAAATGATCCATAGCATCTATTTAAAACCATCAGCAAGCAACATATGTAATAGGGATAAACTGGAACCATTCCCAATAAGTTCATGGGTGAAACAAGTTTGCCCACTATCACCATTACTATTCAGTATTATATTAGAAATATTAGCTTTGGCAATAAATGAAAAAGAAATTAAAGGAATTAGAGTATGTAAAAATGAAACCAAATTACGACTCTTTGCAGATGATATGATAGTATACTTAGAGAATCCTAGAGAATCAACTAAAAACTACTAGAAATAATTCACAACTTTACCAAATTTCAGGATACAAAATAAATCCACAGAAATCATTGGCATTTTTATATATTACAATTTCCAGCAGCAAGTGACACAAAAGAGAAATTCCATTCAAAATAAGTGTCAATAATATTAAATATTTGGGAGTCTACCTGCCAAGGCAAAGTCAGGAACTATATGAACACAACTAAAAAATACTTTCCACACAAATAAATTCAGATTTAATCAGTTGGAAATATGTGAAATGCTCATGGGTAGTCTGAGTGAATATCATAAAAATGAGGATATTTTTTGAATCAATTTTCTTATTCAGTGCCATACTAATCAAAATCCCAAGAAAATATTTTATAGATCTAGAAAAAATAATAACAAAATTCACCTGGAAGAATAAAAGTTCAAGAATTTCAAGTGAATTACTGAAAAAAAAATGCCAATGAAGGTGACCTAGCTGTGCCAGACATAACACTATTTTTCAAAGCAATGGTCATTAAAAGCAATTGATACTGGCTAAGAAATAAAGTAATTAATCAGTGGAATAGGTTGGGTTCACAGGCCAAAATAGTCAATGATTATAATACCTTAGTTTTTGACAAACCCAAAGATCTCAGCTTTGGAATAAGAACTTACTATTTGACAAAAACTGTTGGGAAAAATTGAAAAGTAGTATGGTAGAAACTAAACTACACCTAACATTATATGCCAAGATAACATTAAAATGCATTCATGCATTAGAAGAATTAGGATAGTTTACCTCTCAGATCTGTGGAAAAGGAAGGAATTTATGGCCAAAGAAGAATTGGAATTCATTATTGAACACAAAATAGACAATTTTGATTGTGTTAAGTTAAAGTGTTTTTCGACAAACAAATCTAATGCAGAAAAAAATAGAAGGAAGCAATAAACTGGAAAACATGGTTACATTTGATGATTCTGAGAAAGGCCTCATTTCTAAAACATGTAGAATCCAAGCCATTCTACAATTGATAAATGGTCAAAAGATATGAATATTTTTCAGATGAAGAAATTGAAACCATTTGTAGTCATATGAAAAGATGTCTAAATCACTATCAATCAGAGAAATGCAAATTAGGACAACTCTGCAGTTCCAATATACACCTCTCAGATTGGCTAAAATGGTAAGAAAAGACAATGATGAATGTTGGAGGGAATATGGGAAAACTAGGACACTAACACATTGTTGGTGGAATTGTGAATGAATCTAACCATTCTGGAGAGCAGTTTGGAACTATGGCTAAAGGGCTATCAAACTGTGCCTACCCTTTGATCCAGCAGTGTTTCTACTGGGCTTCTATCCCAAAGAGATCTGAAAGGAAGGAAAGGGGACCACATGTACAAAAATATTTGCAGCAGCCCTTTTTATACAGGAACCTGGAAACTTAATGGATGCCCATCAGTTGGAGAATGACTGAATAAATTATGGTATATGAATGTTATAGAATATTATTGCTCGTTAAGAAATGACCAGCAAGATGATTTCAGAGAGACCTGGTTTACATGAACTGATGCTAAGTGAAATGAGCAGAACCAGGAGATCTTTGTACACAGAAACAATAAAATTATATGAATTTCAATTTTGATGGACATGGCTTTTTTTCAAGCATGACCTGATTCAGGTCAGTTCCAATGATCTTGTAATGAAGAGAGCCATTTACCCCCAGAGAGAGAACTATGGGAATTGAGTGTGGATCACAACATGGTATTTTCATTCTTTTTGTTGTTGTTTGCTTGCATTTTATTTTCTTTCTCATTTTTCCTTTTTTTGATTTGATTTTTCTTCTGCATCAAGAAAATTGTATAAAAATTTACACCTATATTGGATTTAACATATACATTTTTACCATGTTTAACATGTATTGTATTATCTGCAATTTAGGTGAAAGGGAAAGGGAAAGGAAAGGGCAAGGTGAGGAAAAATTGGGACAAAAAGTTTTGCAAGGGTTAGTGCTGAAAAATTATCTATGTATGTGTTTTTGAAAATTAAAAAAAGCTTTAATGAAAAAAGATAAAAAGAGACAATTTTAAATAAAAAATAAAACAATCCAAATTGGAAAACAATAACAACATAGATGCTATTCTCCACAAGTTTACAATTCAACTTGTAGGACTTGGAGTCCAAGGACCCAGATTCAAATTTTGATTTACTTCCAATCTTGTTATCTATGCTAAACTACTTCTCTTTTGCCTTTTACACCAAGTCAGCTGGTAGGGTGGGCCCAGGAGGTAAACAGGGGCTTGACCTCTGAGGTAGGAGGTTGTGTCTGGCAGGAGTTAAGGAACTGCTATAGGTTTCTTGAGATGCTTAGGGGTGTGTCTTCTTGCTTAGAGCTCCTCCTGGGAGGCAGCACTAACTCCAAAAGCCTCCAGTCTGGGGCTGCTCCTACACAGTTCTGAGTGGGCTGGGCCGGGAAATCCTGGAAGAGAGGCAGCATAAATGAGCAAACTGAGCAGAACTCCCTCTCTTTCTTGCTCCTGCTCTCTCTTGCTCTTATTCTTGTGCTCCTGCACTCTTGTTTCCTACTACTTCTCATTGAGGGTGGGCAGATAGGGTAGCCTTAAGGGAAGCTACAGTAAATATTTTAGCTTCATTAATTGATTTTTGTTTTCTCCTTTGCCTTTTTTCCTTTTTCTTTTTTTTTTTCTTTTTTTTTTTTTTGGCTAGTCTGGTTTTCTCTTAATATTAGAGGGGGGGAAAAGTCAATTCTGGTTTTCTTATGAAGCTTGAAATCCATTTTATCAAACAGACATATTTTCTTTGAAGCATTATGCTTAATTTCACCAGGTAGATGATTCTTGGTTGTAGCTCTTCTGAAATATATATTCCATGTGACTTCCAATCTTTTTAATTGCTTCCACTCTGTAGCTCTGCAATATTTGAATTGTTTCCTTCTCTTTCTTGTAGTATTTGTCTCTTGACCTTAACCTATAATGAAGAATATATCTTTGGATCTTTTTCCTAGGTGATTGGTGGATTATTTCATTGCCCATTTTGTTACCTGGTTACAGACCATCAGGGAAGTTTCCCTTTACAATTTCTTGAAAGATGTTTTCCATCTTTTTGATTATGGCTTTCAGGTAATACAATGATTCCAACATTGTCTTTCCAGGATCTATTTTTCCAAGTCAATTGCTTTTCCCAAGAGGTATTTTACATTTTCTTCCATTTTTTTATTCTTTTAAATGTGTTTCATTGATTCTTAATGTCTTATAGTCATTAGTTTCCAGTTGCCCAAATTTAACTTTTAAATAGTTGTCTTCCTCAGTTATTTTTTTGTTTTCTTTTCCATTTGGCAAATTGTATGTTTTAAGTAGTTGTTTTCTTCATCAAATTTTTGCATCTCCTTTTTCACTTGGACAATTCTAATAAGCTATTTTCTTTTTCCAAGCTGTTTCCTTTTTCCTTCATAATTCTCTTGTATATATTTTATTTTTCTTCTACCTTTCTTATGTGATTTTAAGCTCTTTTAAAGTTCTTTCATGAATTCTTTCTTGGCTTGAGAACACTTTCTATTTTTCTTTAAGTTTTTGCTCATATGTATTTTGATATTGTTGTCCTCTTCTGAATTGTCTTGTGTTCTTCCCTATCCCTATTTCTATGGTGAGGCTTTTTGGGGTTTTTTGTTTATATTTTTTATTCTTTTTCCTTTTTTTTCCTTCTCCTAGGGAGGGAGGGGCATTGTGGGTGCAGGAACTGGCTGTTTATCTGGTGTTCCATTGATGTTGCTCTGAGACCCATTCCAGATGCTTGTGTGATGTACTAAAAAGGTGAGGTGGGGGTGGTGTTTACTGTTTGGAGATTGTAGAGGTCTGGCAGCTTATCTGGTGCTGAGTGTTGTCTGCTAAGACTTGTGTGGTGTTTCTGTATTTCTCCAAGGTTATTCTGCAGCACTTGGCAGTCCAGCTGCTGGAGGCTACCTGTTTGCCCAGGGTTATGCTGAAGCACATGGTGATTCTCATAGAGGTTCAAAGCCTTACAGTCTGTCATTTGCCTGACTATTATGAGCCAAATGAAGATTCTGGTGCCACCATTTTCCTGTTCTACTACACTGGAGATCACTAGTTTTCTGAGATAGGGCTTGCTGCTAGCTTGCTGGGATGTTTCCCTTCCTGGATCATCTTCCCCTGTTGCACATAGAAAACAGATGTTACTTGCTGATCTTCCCAATTGCTTGGGTTTCCCAGTTTCTTCTCCCCATCTTTTTGCTGGTGCTGCTGTTCCAGGATTTGTTTGGAGGTCCTACTTTATATGGTCTGGGCACAAATATGAGGGAGTTACAATGATTTATGGCTTACTCTGCTATCGTGGCTCCTAGAACTCAGTCAGATATTTTATCTAGATTTTTAAAATTGGGCTAATAAAATTTCATTTAATAAATATCCATTTAGCATCTATTAAGAGTTAAATCTGTTTCAAGGCATTATAATAGACATTAAAATAGAAAGATTTTTAAAATAGCTCAGTTTTTGTCTTTCTTTAAAACTGATATAATGATTGAGGTGAGAAAAGGAATCAGAATATATGTCTCTGTGTGTTTATATACACAAATATATATATGCATGTGTGTATACTATATATATATATATGTATATATATATATATATATATATATATATATATATATATATACACATACACATTCACACACATGCACAAAAATAAAATGTCATCTAAGGTACAACATTGCTAAGGGAAAAGGAGAGATCTAGACAAAAATGATATAAGAAAATCTCAATAAAATATTTCAAAAACATATTTAGCTATTTTTGGAGTTTGGAATATTCTGGTTTTATTAAAGAGAAATTGAATTCTTCATTGTAAGAAATAATTACATTTGTCCTTAGAACCATAATTAAAAAGTAACAACTGAACTTTTTGTTCTAGAGCATTGAATTTGAAGAGGCTTTACAGTATTTGAAGTCCTTTAAAAACATAGAGTTGTTTTAATTTGCATTTCTCTAATCAGTAGTGATTTAGAGCATTTTTTCATATGTCTATAGATGGCTTTAATTTCATCATCTGAAAATTGTCTTTTCATATCCTTTGGCCATTTATCAATTGGGAAATGATTTAGAGTCTTATAAATTTGATGATTAGAGTCTTTATATATTTTAGAAATGAGATCTTTATCAGAAATACTGACTGTAAAGATGTTTCCTCCAGTATTTTAATCTTGTTTCTGTTGGTTTTGTTTGTGAAAAAAATTTTAATTTAATGTAATCAAAGTTGTCCGTTTTACCTTTCATAATATACTCTAGGTTTAGGTTTTCTTTGGTGATAAATTCCTTCCTTCTCCAAAGATCTCATATATAAATAAATGATTCTTTGTTGTCCTAATTTGTTTATATACAAATCATATATGTATTTTGACCTTATTTTGGTATAGCGTGTGAGATGTAGGTCTATGCTGAGTTTCTGAAATACTGTTTTCCAATTTTCCCAGCATTTTTTGTGAAATAGTGAGTTCTTATTCCAGAAGCTAGAGTTGGGGGTTTATCAAATGCTAGATTGCTTTGGGCCTTGATTATCATTTCATGTGTATTTAATCTATTACACTGATCTACAACTCTATTTATTTTTAGCCAGTATCAAATGTTTCTGATGACTGATGCTTTATAATATAGTTTTAGGTTGGCTGCTAAGCTACCCTCTTTGTATTTTTTTTTCATTAATTCCTTTGATATTCTTGACTTTATATACTTCCAGATGAATTTCATCATTATTTTTTCTAGTTCTATAAAATAATGTTTTGGCAGTTTGATTGGTATGGCACTGAACAAGTAGACCAATTTAGGCAGAATTGTCATTTTATTATATTAGCTAAGCCTGGCCATGAACAATTGATATATTTTCAATTCTTTAAAACTGACTTTATTTGTGTGAGAAATATTTTGTAATTAAGTTCATATAGTTCTCGGGTTTGTCTTGGCAGGTAGATCCTCCCAAGTATTTTATTTTGTCTACAGTAATTATAAATTGGATATCTCTTTCTATTTCTTGCTGATGGTCTTTGTCAGTAATATAATGAAATGTTGAAGATTTGTGTAGATTTATTTTTATATCCTGCAACTTTGCTAAGCTATGAATTATTTTCAGTAGGTTTTTGGGTGATTTTCTAAGATTTTCTAAGTATATCATCATATCATCTGCAAAAAGTGATAGTTTTATTTCCTCATTGCCCATTTTAATTCTTTTAATTTCTTTTTCTTTTCTTATTGCTTAAACCAACATTTCTAGAGCAATGTTGAATAACCGTGATGATATTGAACATCCTTGTTTCAGCCCTGATCTTATTGAGAATGTGTCCAGATTCTCTCCATTATAAATAATGCTTACTGTATTTTTTTGATAGATACTGTTTATTATTTTAAGGAAAACTCCCTTTATCCCTATATGCTCCAGTGTTTAATAGGAATGTATACTGAATTTTGTCAAAAGTTGTTTTTTTTGTTTTGTTTTGTTTTGTTTTTTGCATCTATTGAGATTATCCTATGTTTTCTGTTGGTTTTGTTATTAATATGGTCAATTATGGTAGTAGTTTTGGTCAAGTATGATAGTAGTTTTCCTAATATTGAAATAGCCCTGCATTCCTGGTATAAATCCCTATTGATAAATTGCTGTAATTGCTTTGCTAATATTTTATTCAAAATTTTTGCACCATAATTTTTTAAAGAAAATGTCAGGTCTCTCAAATTAAAAAAAAAAAATAACCTGGGAAGAGAGAGCAAGGAAATATAATTTAGAAATTTAAATTTGACTACTTCAAATCTATGCCTTATTGTTATTTTTGAGTCATTTATAGTCATTTCCAATTCTTTGTGACTTTGTACCCCTACCTCATTGATATTAGAGTGGTTCACATTTCCTTCTCCAGTTAATTTTACATTTTGCCAAAAAAAAATAAGGCAAGCACAACTAAGTAAGTAGCCAATTAGTAAGTATCTGAACACAACAAGTAAGTATCTGAATCTAGATTTGAACTCATGACAATGAATCTTCCTGATTCTAGTAATGATTCTCTATGTAGTGTATCATATATAGTTTTCAAATATGTGCCCTCCCACCACCCTACCCACACCAAAAAAGAGCCACATAGCATATTTTAAGAAATTGTGAGAGCATACTATCCAAACTTATTAGAACTTTGCCTCTTGGAAGAACCATAAAACAAAATTTAAAGAAATTAATCTGAGGATTAAAACTAATACATATGTTGCAACAGTTCATAGGATCTGTTCTTTCTCAGACCAGGAGAAAATAATGTTTGTCTACCTTCTATTGAATTTCCAAATAAGAACCTTCCTATTCATTCTTCCTTCTAGAAACATGGCCTTATTGAACAAAATCATTTATGTAAATATCCTAAGGGAATTTTTATTCTATTTAATATATTTATATTTTGGAGCAAATTTCTTACTTGTATCTGTTTCTGCCCTCCTCCCTATATCCCCCCAAACAAGTACATTTGATGGCATTGATTAAATGTTCTTAATGTTTTGTATGTCCAAGGGACTGTTTTAGCTTCTTCATTTTAGACTCCAGCATGAGAAGCATGATAATATTGGATCTTTAAGTATAGGTTCATGTATTCTAATATACTGATGGCGTTTTGCAAATGGAAGCACAGAGAAGAAAATTCAAATGGCCTTAAAAATGATTAAAAGGTTTGTGGGCCTTTTATGTCGTGGAAGCAAGTGACATAGTGTAGGGGAAAGAAAATTAGCCCTTTAATAAATATCTGTGTTCCAGAACCAGCTTGGCTCTGTGACCTTGGCCAGGTCACTTAATGTTTTTTAATCTAAATTTCCCCATTTGTAAATTGAATCACATGATGGACACTAAAGAGACTATCTTAATTGTAGTCATTCTTGAGTTGTTTTGGAGTGTCCTAAAAAGTGTGATGTGACTGAGAATTGGGTGTAAATAGTTAAACAAATGAAAGTAACATTTATTCCCTCCTTCCACTTCTATAAAATAAGGCATAGTAGAAATCATCTGGGGTTCCATAGAAATGTTGTTTGAATTTTTACAAATAGACCTTTTTCTAATCTATATTAGCCTTAATGAAATTCAACAAGCAAGGGAAAAGGTCAAACATTGATCATATATTATTGATCATGACATCTGCTGATGTTTCCTTAGAATTTAATCCCATGGACTAATAAAACATATTTGATATTAACATAGGATATGGGGGAGTGGGAAAGATATGGTACAATAATCACATTTGGAAAACATTTGGAAATACAATATTTTCAGAAAGATACACATGGCAGAACCAAAATTGGAGCATGCCATATTTACATTCCATTTGTATAATACATATCTGGTTACTTATCTTACAGCTGAAATATGAAATGTTAGTTCTTATTAATGAAAGAGAGAGAGGAGAGAAGACTTAATGAAGAGTGACTTATACACATCAAAAGATTGGATATAATATAGGGAAACACACTCATAACCCAAATGTCATCATTTCTGAGGCTGTATATAACTCCCTGAGTATGTAATAAAAGAATATCCAGGTCAGACAGAGAAAATGATTCAATTCTTAGCACCCCACCGCATCCCATGCTATTCAATTGATGATGAATAGTAGCAGATCAGTTAGACCAACCCATTTCTAAAAATAAGTTTTGATTAAGAGCAAGACCTTCAAACTATCATGGCAACTGAATGTGAGGCAGACCACAAATGAATAACGATTAATGAATTCAATGAGAATGATAGTAAGGGATTTCTTCTACTTTTTTATCCAAAAAGAAGTCAAGTTAGCAGTCCAAGGGCAATAGGAAAATTGAAAGGCTATAGGGCAGATGTCCAAAATATGGTCTTATGTCTATAGGTAGTAAGAATCAAAAAATGCCTAGAAAAAACTCTGTGGTAGTCATAAAGTACCGGATTAAGGATCCTGGAACTCCAAAGTTATGTATATGGACCCAGATCACCCATGTACAGTAGTTCAGAGACCTCATCTGTGAACTTGGTTAGAGAGAAGCTTGCCTTAAGCTTCTGAACAAAGTTTCTTTTGCTACTAATGATCTTGGTGGAAAGATTATACTGAATAGACCATGATGATAACCTTATATAGCATGCATTATGTTCATGGTAAATAATTCGAAAAAGAAAACATTCAGAGAAATCTGTTATTTGGCATCATGCAAGCTTTTTTAAGTTTAAATTTAGCCAAGTTAATTTATGTGATTTGATATAAAAAGTAGAATACCATAGTTGATAGAGTTCTAAGTTTGGAGTTAGGTAGATGGATGTTCAAATTTCACCTTTAATAAAAGCTGTGTAACTCTAAGAATGACACTTAATCTCTTTGTGTTCTAAGCATTTCCTTGGAACTTATCTCCTAAGTCTTAGACAAATATTATTAATCTGTATTTTTGCAAATATTGTCCAAATTGGAAATTACTGTCACCAAGAAATACAGAAATTATATATTCTTTTCAATTAGGTATACATACAGTAGAAGATAGTATGGTCAACCAAGAGACCCTGGTTTATGAACAACCTATATATCTGTTTCCTCAGTAGGTGGTTTTTTGGGGGGGTCTTTTCAAAGTGCAGTGGATAACTGAGACAATTATTGTGATAATATTCCATAATATTCTGTCTTCTCCATTAGAATACAGGCTCCTTCAGGAAATGAAGTTTCTTTCTTTTTACTTATATTAATATTTGCAATGCTTTTTATTGTGCCAGAAAATCAGCACTTAATGTATGGTTTATTTAGCTAATCTCTATAGTTTTAAATTGCTGTGGTAGAAACTATGCTAGGCAATGAGGACATAAATAATAGTCATGTGAGTTTTATAATTATTCAATTAGTAATTATACAAGTAAACTAACAGAAAGTTATAGTAAGATCTAAATATTTAAGGTGATTTTAAATATTGTGTCAATTGTTTTCCATTTTACTTTGCATAGAACTATTCTACCTAAGCTATCTTTTTGTTTTCTTTAGGTTAATCATCCCCAGTTGTTTTGGTTTCTATTAATAGGAAATACTATTTAATAAATATATGGGAAAACAAAGCAACGCACTGGTTATGGCATTTCACTTTTAAGAAAAATGTTTTGACATCAGAAAGACATGGATCAACTGAAAGATATATTCTTTGCTCAAAGATCCAATTTGAAGGAAAGGAAGTCTAGAATGAATACTTCAAGAAGCATCAATGTTATTCTTAAATTTCAAACTGGCCAACTCTGACAAAAGTCAGAATACATTTTTCCAAATATTAGACATTGATGTCATTACACTCCATTTCCCCTTTTAGGAGCCAATGGGCTTCCTTAAATTCCCTTTTGGAAATAAATGAAATCTTTTTTTTCCTTTAAGCTTGTATTTAATTTTGCTCTTCTAGAGCAAAATTACTATATAATCTTAACTGATTCACTGAAAATCTTCTTTATTTTCTGTATTAAAATACTTTATTTTTTTACTTATTCAATATACCCCAAAACAGAATAAGTATATTCACATATGTAGCTCTATTTCTATCTTTATATGTCTATGTATGTGTTGTTTCCCACTTCCCTTCCCAATTCCATTTTCCCATAGAATGTAATTTCCTTCAAAGGAGGGGTTACTTCATGTTTTGTTGTTGTATTTCCAGTGCCTAATACAATTCCTAGTAATAGGTAATTTGTAAATACTTGTTATTCAGCATTTATTACTTGTCTTTTTTTCAGGTACTGTGGACTGATTTCTTCCAATTCTAACATTCCATGACTATGTGAAGTAGGAGGGGGAGGGAGTCAATTTTAAAGGGTATTTGGAGCAGAATGGGAAGGAACTGGGGGGCAACACAAACTAGGATGGCTCTTCACTCAGCAGTCTGCTGCTTTTCTTGATCAAGAAGTATATAGTCACTTTGTAACCACAGGGGTTCCAAGTATTATTTCAGTCTGCTTTTTAATGTGTTGAATGGATATTTATTTTGTTCCAAAAGCAGCCACTTTCTGAGCTCAACTATTGATTTTCTTTTAAGTCAAACAATACCATAAGACCAGTGTTTCTTTGGCAGAGAGTGGGTCTTTGGGGGGATGAAAATGTGTAGAACTACACATGGACCCTATCAAAGGGGACACATAAAAGTTGGTATTTTCTTTTTATTACTTGAGGAAAAATGTGCAGTGGCAATTATAGTGGCCAAATACTATGAGCTCAAATCTATTTATTGTGGCTGATATGGCCACAATATGAAGATCTACTCCACTGTATGAGTAGGAAGGGGTGGAGGAAGGAAGACTTTAAAGTCCTTTTAAGTGAATACAAATAATAAGAGAAGGTTTTCAGGAAAGCTCTTCTTTGTGAGAGCAGCAGCCAAATAAATCCCAGTCATTTGTTAACAGGATTTGCTGCTACCTCCCCCTCATCACTTTGAAGCTGATTTGAGCTGCTCATATGCCTCTCAGAAAACACTGAAATTGTTAACAGGGCAGCTTTCTGTTTCATGGCTTTTTCCTAAATGTATTTAAAAGAATCATACTAAAAGTATTTGGCCATCTCCAATCCACATAACATGAATGAAGTAAATACTATATAATTATGTTATATAGTTTGGATCTTTTGGCATATTGATATAATCCTGTAAAGATTCATGTAAAGTGGTGATTTGTAGTCAGGTAACAAGAATTTGCTTTTTCTATAGCTGTGTTGTACATTTTCTGTCCTTGCTTCATCTGTTATTTCCAATAACAAAATATAGATTCATACTTTGTTTCCATATTTCTTATGTCTACCATAATTTTTAGAGTATTATAAATGCTTAAGAAATACTTATTGATTGATTGTTACTCACTCATAGCCCCATGGCAGAGATGTAAGTTGGGGATAGGAAAAAAAAAAAAAGGAAGGCCCAGGATTCTTCATGTAAAATGCATATTTTAATAGATATTACATGAAATGATCATGGTATTACATATATCTTTAGAAACAAAGAATGAAATAACACATGCTATCAAGGACCTTATATTTTATTTGGGAAAATAACATGGGCAATTAGTGTATTAGTGTATGCAATTACAAAATGAAGTGTAGTTCAACACATAAATTAGTAAATGGGGAGTTGGAATCAGGAAAGGCTTTGAGGAGAAAGTTGTGCTTGACCTGAGTATTCAATGAAGATTAAGATTCTATGATACTGAGTTATGGAGGGAATACATTATAAGTTGGGGCTTACTCATGTCCCTGAGGGATGGTAGGAGAATTAGAAATAGGAAGTAGATGGAGATTTCATAGTCCTTAGAGTGAAAGATTTTTCTAAGAAGAATCAGACTTTTTTTTTTTTTAATTGCCTATGTAACAAGACCTTGGACCTTGCTTAGAATTTCTTTTTCTAGTTCCAGTTAACCATGTGTGTATTTTCAAGGTTTTTTGTTTGTTTGTTTGTTTGTTTGTTTTTGCTAAGTGATAATCTCCCTACCATTAAAGGGATTTCCATCTTGTTATAATATGGTAAACCATGGCACTA
Source organism: Sminthopsis crassicaudata (assembly GCF_048593235.1). Taxonomy (NCBI): domain Eukaryota; kingdom Metazoa; phylum Chordata; class Mammalia; order Dasyuromorphia; family Dasyuridae; genus Sminthopsis; species Sminthopsis crassicaudata. The sequence continues at coordinate 516,873,203 of NC_133618.1, forward strand.
GTAGGAAGCTAAGGTGCTATGTTATTTGAAAGAATATTGGACTAACTAAATCAAGCATTTTCACAATTAAAAAAAAAAAAAAACAACTCACATTAATAGTTGGAGGATTTGAAAGAATTTAGAAAAAGAAGCAGTGGATAATGATGAATGTTGGAGGGAAGGTAGGAAAACTGGGATTCTAATATATTTCTGGTGGAGTTATGAACTGATTCAACCTTTCTGGAGAGCAATTTAGAACTATACCCAAAAGGCTATCTAACTGTGTGTACCCTTTGATCCAACAGTGTTTCTTTTGAGATTATATGCTAAAAAAAATCATTGAGGAAGGAATGGGACCCAAATGTACAAAAATGTTTGTGACAGCCCTTTTTGTAATGTCAAGAAACTGGAAACTAAGTGGATGCCCATTAGTTGGAGAATGGCTGAATAAATTATGGTATATGAATGTTATGTGGAATATTATTGTTCTATAAGTATTGATTTTAATTATTTAATAATATATTTTTAAAATCATTTAAATAATTTTAATAAATTAATGATTTAATAAGCAGGATGATTTCAAAGAGGCATGGAGAGGCTTATATGAAGTGATGCTAAGTGAAGTGAGCAGAACCAGGAGATCATTGTACACAGCAACTGCAAGATTATACAATGATCACTTCTGATGGATGTGCCTCTTTCCAACAATGAGATGATTCAGGCCAGTTCCAATGATCTTGTGATGGAGAAAGTCATCTGCATCCAGAGAGGGGACTGTGGGAACTGAGTGTGGATCACAACATAGTATTTTTACTCTTTTGGTTTTTGTTTGCTTGTATTTTGTTTTCATTCTCATTTTTTCTTTTTTTATCTGATTTTTCTTATGCAGGATGATAATTGTAGAAATATGTATAGAAGAATTGCACATGTTTAATATTTATTAGATTACTTGCTGGCTAGAGGAGGAAAAGGAAGAAGGGAGGAAAAAAAAAACTGGAATACAAGGTTTTGCAAAGTAAATAGTGAAATTAATCCATGCATATATTTTGAAAATAAAAGGTTTTAATTAAAAAATTAAAGAAAAATAGTTTTACAATAATCTAGAAAAAATGGGTTTTCAGGACTGATTTTCTCTGATTAGCTATAAATCATCTAGCGATGTCCCCTATTTCAGTCTGCTACTGCAGTCTTTTCCCTTCTGTGTAATTGCCATATCTGAAATCTTTCTTGATGAATACTTTCATGTTCTAAGCAAGCTAGCTGATAAATTGATATTTCTCTGCCTTTAACATTAGAATTAGGAAACTAATTGGAAAAGTCTATTTTTCCTCCCACAGAATAGCTGTCACTCTTCTAGATTATCCTATGTAATTATTGTGTGGGCCATCGCATGTGCCTTACTATGATGAACTAGCAAAATGCCCTGGGTTCCAGATTAGAAAGGTGACTAACTTAAACTCAGATCATCAATCCCTTTTCTTCTTCTGGTGGCCTTGAAGATCATCATCCTTGAACTCTGTATATTCTGGCTCATTTAGACATCTGGTTATATTATGGATTTCTGCCTGCTGAAGCTTTTGATCTCTTTCATTTCCTACACATCCTCCAATCTATTCACTTAGATATGTAATAGTAAAGATGATAACAGTTAACATTTATATATAATGCTAGGTGTTTTTTGAGCTGAGATCGGTTGTAGTCTTTTAGCAATTATCAAATATTATCTTCTTTGATATTTTTAAATTTGGAAGGTGGATGCTAACCTTTTCATTCTTATTTTATAGTTAAAGAAACTGAGGCAAACATGCTAATGAATATCTGTGGCTAGATTTGAACTTAGATCTTTTTAATGCCAGGCCAGTGCTCTACACATGACACCATCTAACTGCTTCTAGAGTTAAAGTATAATGTTAAGTACTGTGCTTTTACTGCATACATTTCTGTGACCATTTAAAAAATAGTTTTATTAGGTAGTTTCAATCTTCCATGGTGATATCTAAGTTTCAGGAGGGAAAAAAAAATATAACATAGTTACAATAGACTAAGGCAGCTAATATGCCTGAATCCATTTATTCTTTTTGTTTCCTGAAGTAATTTTGTTTCCTCTTTTTCCTAGGGTGACTATATTATTAAATTAAGAAAATAAACATAATAATAGAACAAGTAGATTTCAGTAAGATATTTTACAAAGTCTTTTATATCTTTGTAGATAGGAAAAAATAATTTGAGTTAGACTATCATGTGGTTAGGTGGATTTGGTCAAAATAAGGTGTAACAAAGTCCCAGAAATTCTTCCAAAAATGTGCAAAATCTCTCAAAATGCAAAATCTAAATACAGGAAGTAAGGCTGTCAGGATGAATAAAATTTTAAAAATACATTATAAAGGGCTATTAGGATGACAAAGATATAAAATCTGTTATATCTCAACCCAAGTTGTCAAAACTAACAAAAGGCAAAGAGCAATTATTGTTACAGACAAGGCTAAACAAACAAGATTATAAAACAACCTTGTTTAAAATAGGAAAACAAAAAAAACAGCTTATGATGAAATTACTATAAAAATGAATTAACATATATAACAAGAAAGTTGTTAATAATGTGAGAAAATAATAAGAAAGTGAAATAACAGAGAGAAATAGTAAAAATTTAAGAGTGGGGGAACCCCAATGTCCTCTTTTTAGATACAGACAAATCTAATTAAAAATAAAAACAGAAAAAATGGAAAATAGAAGAAAGGAACTAAAAGAATTTTAGAAAAATTAGATATGATTGACTTTTGACAATAGTTGAAGGGAATAAGAAGGAATACAAATACTGCTCATCTGTGTAGGAAACCTTTACAAAAGCTGACCATATATTAGGGCACAAAATTATTAGAAATCCAAAAAAAGCAGAAACATTAAGTATATAATATTTAATAAAAAGCAATTCAGAAAATTATCAAATAATTGGAGACTAAGTAACAATTTAAAAAATTAGTTGGTTAAAGAAGATATAAAAATAATAGATCATTTCATTAAAAATAATGAGAACAGAGATTCAATATTTTACTATAATTATTGCCCTGAATTAAAACAATTCTTATTGAAAAATTTATGTTTGTAAATCTTTTCAGGAAAAAAAAAAGAGAATTAGTCAATGAATTGAGCATACACCTTAAAAAGCAAACCAGAATACTAACAAATTACTTTTTTTTGGTAAGGCAATTGGGGTTAAATGACTTGCTCAGGGTTTTGAAGTTAGGAAATGTTAAGTGGTTGAGGTCAGATTAGGTCCTTCTGATTCCAAGGCTGGTGCACTAACAAATTATTAAACCAAAGTTGAAATTTAAAAACTGAAAATAAAAAATAGATCTATAAACTTTTTCTCTTAGAACAAGAAATTCAGTAAAAGAGATAATTCATTAGCTAATTTGCTTTTTGGAAAACAATCAAGAAAAACAAATTAAAAAGGTAGAGTCACAACAAGTGATGACAAAACTAATAAGACTAGAAACATTTTTGCCCACTGTCTACAATAAAATTGAAAATCCAAATTGCATGAGTTCATAAAATGAGGCGTTAAATATATCAAATGTTTTAATTACAAAATAAGAAATAAAGAAGTTATATAATAAAATCTCAAAAAAATGAATAAGCCATAAATAAAATTGAAAATTAAAAAAATATCTTAAGACAAAATGGATTTTCAAGAGAAACCCACTAAACTTTTAAAGAATAATTGAGATACTACTGAATAAACTATTTGGAAAAAAATTAAGCAAAACACAATGAGTCCTGTGAAATTTCTTCTATGATACAAATATAAGTTTAATATAAAAACTTAGGAGAGCCAAAACATAAAAAGAAAGCTACTGTTCCTAATGAACTTTCATGAAAAATTTTAGATTAAGTTTTAGCAAGGGAACTGCAACAATGAGTCACAAAAATTATGTATTTATAATCAAGTTATGTTCACATCAGCAATATAACATTTCAATATTAGGAAAACATAGTTATAATAGGCCAGATTAATAATAAGATGACCTAATCTTGAGCCATATCAATAGCCACAGTAAAATTATTTCACAAGACACAATGGTCACTATTGTTTCAAGATACACACACTCAATGTAAATATAAACAGAACTTTTCTTGCTATGAGTGATGTATAGATAAAACCAAAAGTCATCTCTATTTGTAATTATTAAAAATTAGAGGACTTTTCAATAACATCAAGGGTAAAGTAAGGATGCAAATTAATCCCACTCTTTGGGACTGTGGTAGAAATACTAGCTATAGCAATGAGACAAGAAAAGAAAGTTGAGAAAACAATAATAGGTAAGAAAGTAAAAAAAAAAAATGTCTTTTATAAAGGAGATTATAGTTTTCTTAGAAATCCCTGGATGGCTATTTAAGAATTAATTGACACAATTACTTCACCAAAGTTGCAGGATATACCATAAAATCACACAAAGAACTGGTAATTTTGTATATTATAAACAAAAGCCATCAGGAAGAAATAGAAAGAGAATTTCATGTAAAATAAGTATAGAAGGTAAAAAATACTTAGAGGCTTGCCTTATAAAATAAGAAAAAAATATATGAATAATATTATAAAACACATTACATAAAATGGGAACCTAAGCTAATTTAATTAATCAGTATAATACTACACAAACTTCCAGAGTATTATATAATTGAGCTAGAAAAAAATGAAATTCATCTGGACAAATAATCTTTGAAGGCTGAGACTGACTTTGTACATTTAATAGTGACTTATAACTGAAAAAATGACATTAAAAATAGTCTCAAGGATGGGAAAGATTATAAAAGATTAAGTAGTCATGTGTAGAAAATGAGAGGCAGGAAAAGTTTATAGTAGTAGCCCCAAGATAATAGGCTGAAAGGAAAGCCTGCATAGACATGATGTTGAGAGGATTTGTAGATAATTGTACAATATGTGAAATGAAGAAAGGAATACTCAAACAAATTTAATCACAGTCATGATAATATGTCTTTCAGAACCTTGTATACAATTCTGCTTATAGCATGTATGCAATAAATGGTTCCTGAATTGAACTGAATTATTCTTTCATTATCAAAACATTTCAAATGGGGGCCTTCTTACAAACATTGCCTTGTGTATATAACATCATTTTTTCATAATCTTTTTATATTATTATCTTATAATTTTTTTCCTATAGAGCCTGTCATATTTTTATTCTATTCCCTTATATCCCTTCCTTCCAATCTCCTTCTATTCCCAGACCCACCCCAAACAAAAGGAAGAAACACAGAAAGCTAGCTTTGAGATTTTCTAATGAAATATGTAAACCTCGTGATTTAGATTTAGAAAATCTGTTTGTTTGTTGTTGTTTTTTATCCAAGCACTTTTATTTAGGGTCAGATCTATAATACCACATTACATCATGGTACTAGAAGTTTAAGCAATTGTAATGTGAGCATCAGTATACAACTTATCTATGTTTTGCCAAACATTCTATGTTCACTATGTGCATGTGATTGAACCAATGTCATGTGTCATTGATGGCAATATTTAAATCCTATCCTAGAAATTTCCTTGTCTTGATTGATAGGAAGAGTGGTATGGTGGGGAAAAGCACTACATATGGAATCTGAGGATCGGATTCAAATCCTGTTTCTGATGCTTACTACTCATAACTTACCTGGTCCTTAAATTCCCTATTTGTAAAACAAGGGAATTGAATTATATGGCTTGTAACATACCTTCTACCTCTGGATCTATTATCTTTAGTTATTAGGAAAATCTTCATATATTGATTTTGAAACTTAGTAATTGTGTGACCACAGACAATGATTTTTACCTCTGACTCTCAGTTACTATATCTGTGAAATTGAGGCAAACAGGATTAAGTGATTGGACAAGCTTCACACAGCTAGTAACTTAGGTCAGATTTAAAGTGAGGTCTTCCTGATTAGTATGCCATTGAGCTGAGGAAAGCACTTAGTAGGCGTTAAAGTACTATAAAAATGGATGTTATTTTAAAATGTAATAAACCACATCAAATATAGAGAAAAATTCCATTTTTAATATGTAGCGCAGTACTCTCAACCTATACTATATCCAACCATGCTGGACTATGGTCACATATATTTGCAGACCAATCCAATGCAACACACATCAACTCTGTACTTATTTGCAAGTTATTTTGCTATGTTTGGGGGACACAAAGCAAGATTTACAAATGGTCCCTATTCTCAAAGAGCTTATATTATGATTTATACAATGTGAAAGCAAGTAAGTGAAAACATGATAATGGACTAGGAGATAACACTAATGACTGAGGGGATCAAGAAAACATTCATATAGGAGACAACAAATGAACAGAGTTTTAAAGAAAGGGATTTCAAGAAATTAAAGTGAACATGAGGTGCTTTCCAAAAGCAGGTGACCACTTTAAAGATGTTACTGGACAGTGGAATCAAGAAAATCATGAATCATCTGGTTCCAATGAGAACATGGCATATAATGTGTGTATGTTTTTTTGTTTTTGTTTTTGTTTTTGTTTTTTTACTTTCTTGAAAAGAAAGGATTTTTTCCCTTAGTACCTTTATAAATATTTCCTTGACTTTTTATTCTTTGGGCTTCTTTCTCAAAAATCATTTGAATTCATAACATCTTAAGGTCATATATTTAAGGCTAGATGTGACCTAAGTAACATGTAGTCCATTCCCCTATTTTTTGCAAATAAAAGGTGATATTCACAACCCAGCCTTGCTTATAATAATACTAATTCAATAATAAACATCACATATAAGATAGAGTTGAACCCAGAGTCTCCTGATTCCAAGCCTAGTTCTCTATCTAATATAGCCTAATGCATCTCTGATTTCCTTTCAATGACAAAATGTCTGACCTCCATTCTAACTATATCCTTATATAATAATATAATCCTTTGGCCCTCAAATAATTTTCCCCCTCTAAAGCTGGAAAGAAAAGTCCTTTCTACTACCTCATTCATCTTAATGAGCTGAGATTAAAAACCAGAATAATCAGCATAGGTTAGGCTTTGGAGAGTTGGAAGTATCACAGCATTCAAATTCTTTTTTAGATTAAAAAAAAAAGTTTCACATGAGGTACTTTGCCTTTAAATAATCTTTTTTAGGATACCGTTGGAAAGAATTCTAAACGAATAAACGCCTGTTTCTTCTCAAAAAATCAGATCCCCACTAGAATTTATTGTTCAAGGAGTCATTGAGTGAAAAGCTCTGGATTAGAAGCCATGAAGGCTTGAGAATTATGAAGATGTAGAAGGTATGGGGCCTACCCCAAGGAGCCAACAATTCTAAATTCAGAAAAGGTACTAAAGATTACCCAAGAGTTAGGTGGGTGGGCCCTGGGGCTAGGTAGAAAAAGCTAATTGCAACACATAGTAACAGCTGGAAAGGTAGTTATTGCACTGTCTGTAATTTACTGATTAGAATTGTTTTTGTTTTTTTTTTTCTTTCATTAGAAACTAAATTTAACTTAGAGGTCTCTGGTTAATGCCAGTGGCTGACAGTTTTTAACCATAGCAATGGGAAACAAGGAAAGAATGCCCTTATAGAAAACTCAACAGCCATGTAATACCTTTTCACACAGCATAGTTGAGGGCTAGGTGGCTGTGGGTTAATTAAACATTGTCATACTTGTTGCATGTCCAGGGATCAATTACATGGAACTAGAAATCTGATTATTCATGAATCATAGATTTAGAATGGAAGTCTACTTCCACCAACCCTCCCATTTTACAGATGAGGAATCTGAGGTAGAAAGAGGTTAAAGGATTTGTCCATTGTTGTAGCATTAGTAAATTTATAAGGAGTGATTTGACTCCAAAAAATATTTATGTTTATAAATGAATATATTTATAATGTAAAACATTTATATAACAGGATATTTATTATTTAATTATAATCTAATGCATTATAACATTCTCTATTATCAGGAAATATTTATTATATAACATCATATATGCATATATTTTATATTATATGTGTATATACAAGCAGGGAAAGATTTATCTGATTAAGTCTAATGGTCCTTCCATTAAGTCACCAAATTGTCTCAACCAATTGTAGAGTAGGACAGGGCCTTACACATAAAGACACTAAGTCTATAAAGAGATTAGCCTAAAGTCATATAGTTAAATTTGAGGCAGCATTTGGATCTAGATCTTCCTGAATCCAGGAAGTACAATTTCACACTTGAGTTGTTATTTGGTAAAATTTATGGACAGGTTTCTATAAGTAAAGGCACAATTTATAAATTCATGTTTAATGAAGTGGATTTATTGAAGGAAATGTAACACAGACAATCGATCTCAAAATGATAGAAAAAGGGACTGGAAGTAGCCTGAGAAAAAATTTTAGCTTTTCATATCAAAGGTAAATTCACCATCTGTGAAGGATAATAATAGCTTGTGGCTCAGCATTTTTGTTTATTCAGAAAAAAATTTCTTTAAAAATATTTATGGGTATATATGCCAAGATTCACCTAGGGACTATTTACATCCAACTATAAAATATACATTATAGAAAATGAGAAAGGCCTAAATAGTCAGAGAAAATTGCTTATGAGTAAGTCAAGTCAATATGATAAAATGATAACACTACCTAAATTAATTCATATATGTAATCCAACTCACCAAAGAATATTTTATACATTTAGAAAAAATGAAGAAATCCTTTGAAAGGATAAGAGTTCGACAATCTCAAGGATAATAATGAAAAAGAAAGAGGGAAGGGAGGGGCTCTATTCATACAAATGTCAAACTGTATTACAAATAATAATCATGAAATTATTTGGCACCAGTGAAAAAGGAAAAGAGAAGTCAACCAGTGGAATAAATTAAATACCTCAAACAGAGGATATAGCATATATAGGATGTAGCATAGTATTTGATAATTTTCTAGACATGACTTCATAGTCACTGAGACACATCCTTCCCCAATCCACTCCTCATGAAGTTAATGAGCATCACTCATACCTCCCCAAATGCCACTCAAGGAAGGGTTTGTATTTTATATCATTTATATAGAAGGGCAAAGTTCTAGACCGACAAAGTTCAGTCCTGGGGAAGATACTTCTGTTACCTTGGAAATGGTCTTGTTATGGGTCCTTTGATTTGCATGCGAATTGGATATAAATGAGATAGAATTGCACAAAGTCTCCAGCCTCACTTTCCCTTCCAAAGACATCAAAGTTCAGTGGCCACACTGAAGTCAAAACAACTGGCGATGGCCAGGACACAGTGATCTTGGCATATTCTATGTATGAACAATCTCTAAGAGTTCCACAGTGCCTGCTTCCATTGCCTTCCTGACATATCAGCCTATGTACTAGAGGAAGCTTTTACATGCATCTCTTAACTCACCAATGAGTTTGTAGCTGGCTGGTTATGCTTAATCTGGTTTAACCCATTTTATTGGGGTATGGCCGCTGCCCATCCTTCAACTACTTGGACACACAGGTGAGGGTAGAGGGTCAGATAGACACCAAATGTGGGTTAGCAACCTTGAAAAGGATTTGCTTATTCTTTCACAGGAGGTGCTAATTCTCCTTGAAGATACTATACACCCCAACAGTGGTCTAACTCTGTATGTCTTAGAGTTCTGGAGACTACCTTTGAAAACTCATGACCTCTGTTTTGTTCATTCTCATTCTTCTATCCCCCTTAAGATAAACTATGTGAGAGAAAAAATTCTCAGATTAAGTAATTCTAAAACTATTAAGATCATTCCCAGTACTAAAACTCAACATTGGTCTAGTGCCAACAGTAACTCAAGTCCTCTTTCCTTTAATCCCTACCAATCCTGTTTTACCTTGCTGATTTCTTTTTCTTCTTATAAGTGAACTTGATAATTGAAATTTACTTCAGCATTAAATGTATCTAAGAGTTAAGGGACTTAGAGAAGGGGAGAATTCAGAGGGAAAGCAAGATGAATAAGACAAACTTTGCAAAGGTTTTTGAAGGAAATGGTACTTGAAAATAATCAGAGTAAAGATATGTGGGGTGGTGGCTCTATCATGAAAATATCTGTGTGTAGTAGCTAATTAGCAAGTAGTGTTGATTAGTGCCCATTATTAGAAAACTAGGAATCTGGCTTTCTGATGAGAGGAAAGGAGACCAGGGATGACAGGCACTAGTAGTAAGCCAATGATAATAAATAGCACTGCTATTCTGAACTGAATATAATATGAGCAGTTAGATTTTTGCTTAGCTTCCTGTTCCACAAAAGGAGTAACTTGCCTACATAGAATGTGTAGTTCCGTGGATATACTCCTTCACTTTTTGGGACGTTTTTGTCACAGCTACATTCTGGGACTTGGTGAAGTTAACCCCTTTTCACTTTTTCTCTTCTGCCTTAGCCTAGCAAATTGGGATCATTATCCTCATGAGTGCCTACTTTCTTAAACCTTGTTGTTTTATGTACTGTACTTTTCAAAGGATTGTTTTTTTTTTCTTTTTCTCTATAAAGGTAAACTGATTTGTGTTGAATTCTGAGTATTTTCTATCCTTTTTTGAATACTTATCCCAATTACATTAAAATAATTTTTAGTATTGATTTTTTTAAATTGAGTTCCAAATTCCCTCCTTCCCTTTCTCCCTATCACCCTCACCTTGCAGATGACAAGCAATTTGATACAGATTATACACATGCAATTGGTCATGTTGTGAAAGAAAACAAGATTAAAAAAAACATAAACATAAATTGGAAAATAGTACACTTAAATCTGTGTTCTGATGCCATAGCTTTTTCTCTTGAGGTGGATAGCATTTTTCATCATGAATTCTTTGGAACTGTCTTGGATCAATGTATTACTGAGAAGAGTTAAATCATTTGCAGTCGATTATCATACAATATTATTATTAATATGTACACAGTTCTCCTGGTTCTACACAATTCCTTTTGTATCAATTCATGCAAGTCTTTCTAGGTTTATATTGAAGCATTCCTGCTTATCATTTTTTACAGTCTAATAGTATTCCATCATAATTATATACCACAACTTATTCAGTCATTCTCCAATTAAAGGACATCCTCTCAATTTCCAATTCTTTGCTGCCACACAAAAAAGCAACTATAAATATTTTTTAACAAATTTATTTCTTTTTAAAATTTCTTTGGGTTACAGTGATTTTTGGGACATAGTAGGATACTAGTGATATTTCTCAGTTCAAGGTGTATGCATATATTGATGTCCTTTAGACATAGATCCAAATTGCTCTCCAAATAGATAGATTAGCTCATAAGTATAGTAACAATTTCCAATTTCAGAAACTACCATACTGTCCTCTGATAGAAGATTCAGATATTAAACTGATAAGAACAGAAACCATACTTGATCTTAGCCAAAAGACTGAGTAGTGCTAAAAAAAATGTTTTCTACAAAAAGGTAGACAATGTAAGGAAGTGAACCCAATATCAGTTATTTTTGACTTAATCATGAGACTGTACTAAGATCCCTTGCTAATCCTATAAAAAAGACGTCATATGGGATCTAAAAACAAGTAGGCCATGTTGAAAAGTGGAGCAAAACAGGGAAAGGAAAAAGAAAAAAAAAAACAGGTAATATTGGCTACTTTGAAACATAAGATGTATAATGACAAGCAACAGAAATAGTATTGAAAAAATAAATATGTGATTGGTGGGTGAAGGGGAAAGGAGAGAATCCCATATTGTAGAATGGATATGATACAGGAAATTCCTCTGGTAGGTATAGATTATTCACCAGTCATCTGAAGGCAGCTGACTTGGCAATAGCAAGAGATTTATTTCAGATGAGCAAAGCTATCATCCCTGAGTTGCTCATTGTTTCCACCAGCTAAATATCCAAGAGAATCCCAGTTTCGATGTGAGAGGTTACCAAGAAGTGAAATCTTAGTTGCCCGAGACAAATATGTCAAGTATTTATCAATACCTTTTAAGGAAAAACAATCTCTGTCCCAAATCACATTGGACTGGTACAGGACTCTTTACTTGTTTGTGAAGAATTTTCTACCCAGCATAGGGGTTGGGCCAAAAGTGATCCTAGGTGAGAATTTAAGGTATAAGATTTGGGGATTCACCAAGTGAGTCCCCTTGCTAGGACTCTCCAAGTAAGAATCCTTTTTGATTGTAGCATTATGCCAGCTTCCAGCTTCAAGAAAGAAGATGGAAAAGATCAACCACTTTCAACTGCTGAAGGAAAAGTCTCTGGGAAAGCATTAAATGAGTGGGTAGTGTCTATAATGTCTCTACACCCAGGTGACTATGCTAAAGATTTCTGGAAGATTCTGTTTAAGTGAGAGCAAACCTAACCAGCTAGTTAGACTACTATTCAGACTGAATCCCAATGGGGAGTCACTGGAGTAGAAGTTTTTAACGTGAGATCTATGATCTTTTTAATGATGCTGATTCATCTTTTTCAGAATAATTGGTTCTCTTTGTAATCCTATGAACTGCTAGATTCTGATTAGTGCGAATAAAGGAATCCTGGGAAATTAGTACATTAATCAGATTCATACTGATATTTCATTTGGCTGAAAATAATTACCATATTTTATATAATTATAACTTTAGTGATGCAAATCCAAATCCAAATGTAACCACTTCACATGAATCACAATCACAGTAATCAGGACAAAGCAATATTTACTTTATACATTTATAAATATTCTGAGAAGTGTTCAATTAGACTTCTTCATTCTGTCAAAGGCTACTAGGAAAGAAAGCAGGCTAAGAATTCCTACACCAGAGATTTTTTTCCTATCTCAGAAGCTCAGGAAACAGTCCTAGTACCGTGTTTCCCCGATAATAAGACCTATCCTGAAAATAAGACACCCACATACTCTTTAATATTCCGCTAAAATAAGCCCTCCCCCGAAAATAAGCCCTATCGAATTTACTATGAAAACGGTCATCATGGTGATCCCCTGCGCTATATGCTGCGTAGCGGTACCTTCAGTAAGCAGCGCCGCCCTCCCCTCCCGGGTGAAACGCACGTCGCGCTCCGAGCTGCATCCAATCAGAGCTGCAGCAGTGAGCGCGTCATCCTCTTCTTCCCTGGTGATTTGCTTGCTGGCGCTACTGAGAGCAGCGCCGCGGAGTAGAGCTGAGACAGGACCATCTAAAAACTCGGTAAGTTCAGTAAGCGATGGAGAATAAAATAAGCACTCAGGGGGCATGATGGAGGCTAAAAGGGGCATGATGGAGGCTAAAATGGGCATGATGGAGGATAAAAGGGGCATGATGGAGGCTAAAATGGGCATGATGGAGGATAAAAGGGGCATGATAAGCCCTCCCCTGAAAATAAGCCCTCTGGTGTTTTTTAGTCCCAAAAAAATAATAAGACAGTGTCTTATTATCGGGGAAACACGGTATATAGCTGTGACAAACCATGCAACCAATCACATTTTACCTTATTTTATTCATTCATTCATTTGATGTATTTATTTATTTTGGCTACATCTTTGATCTTTTAAGATTTTTATTTTTTTTTAACTTCATAAAAAGTAAGTATATATATATTATATATATTATACATGTATATATATATATATGTGTATATATTATACATGTATATATATATATGTATATATATATATATATATATACACATATATATATGTGTGTATATATATATATATATATATATATATATATATATGAAGTGTTACTTTGTTACTAATGAGTTTACTTTTCCATGTTGGATTAATTGTTCTATCACTTACTATTCAGTAGACAGAATGACTTGGTTAGAAATATGAATTAAAGATCAGTGACCTCTAGGGCTCAGTCTCTCATTTCCATGGAGCAAGTTCTCAGGACTTGTAGAGGTATCCAACTCTTTACTGAGTAAAAATATTACCTCCTCTGCTAGAATCACCTGCATGATTTTGTTTCTCTCAGTTCTTCTCTACTTTTCTGACAGCTTTCACTCTGAGTGGCCTGAATCCTCTACAAACAGGTTTTGCTCAAAGTAACACCTCATTATACAAATGTGTTTCGGATGTGAAATTTGGAAGCTCAAAAAAGGAATGTTTACTCCAACATCTAAAATATCCTTTCTCCAGTATATGTGAGAGACATCATGAAATGCACCCATTTCAAATAGGCCATCTCACTAATGGCATATAGTACATGGGAGAACTGTATTCCCTTTTCTAGTAGTGATCCTAGAATGAAAGGAGACTAAAAGAGTGGACATTATTTTTCAGGCTTCAAATACTTGAACCTCTTAGGATGAACACTTCCAAGAGATCAAAATATTCTTTGTTTCCCAGAATAATTGAGAATACGTATGTGTGTGTGTGTGTGTGTGTGTATGTGTATGTATATATATATATATACATATATATATATATATATGTATATATATATATAAACATTAGTTATCTTACCATGAGTAGTCTTTTCTAAAATTTTCATTATATCCAATTTTTATTTTGTGTTTGTATATGTGTGTGTGTCTACCAGTGGTCCTCAAAATTTTTAAGTAGGGGGCCAGTTCACTGTCCCTCTGTTGGAGGGCCAGTCTATAGTAAAAACATAAGCTCACACTCTGCCTCCGGCCCTCAGCCCATTTGCCATAACCCAGCGGCCTGCATATGGCCTACCAGCAGTAGTTTGAGAACCCCTGGAACAATAGACATTAACTATCCTTATATGAAATAAACATTAAAGTGTTATTCCTATTAGGGAATGAAATGGGGTTCTGTGAGATATATTCAAATCACTAAACAAGACAGATTTTAGATTTGAAAAGATTTGCAGTAATTAGGTCACCTGAGGGAAGAGCTGCTGGAAAAAAAAAAAAAAATCTGCTTTAAAGAGTTATCATTGCCATTTTGGTCCTGAAGCTCTTATTATATAGAGCTCTTATTATAAAAATGCTTCATAAATTCAAAATGAAATTCAAAACGTTTTTAAAGGAGAAAGAAAAAAGATATTCCTGAAGGTGATAAAAAGTGATTCATAGATAAAAAAGGGGCAAGGCAAATACAAAGCATAAGTATATATATCTTATTCATTTCTTAAATTGGCACCAGATTTAGTTTTGCTTTTGTTATTCAGTCATTTAGTCACATCTGACTGTACATGACCCCATAGATCACACTGTCCATGGGTTTTTTTGTTGTTTGTTTGTTTGTTTTTGTTTTTGTTTTGTTTTGTTTTGTTTTTTGGCAAAGATATTGGAGGGATTTGTAGTTTTCTTCTTCAATGGATTAAGGCAACAGAGATTAAGTAACATGGCCAGTTGATAAAAGTCTTGAGGCTGAATTTGAATTCAAGGCTTTCTCACTCAATCATCAAGGGCTTTAACAATTGAAAAACCTAGCTATTAAGGTTTACTTTATTTTCCTGCAAATCATTTAATGTGTCTCTATGAAGGCTATATGTTTAAAATTACATGTGTGTATGTATGTTTTTACAAGTCAAATAAAGGATAATAGTCAAAGCAGAGAAGAATTTGCAAGTTTATTGAGATTCTCTTCACAATCAATCTTTTAAAGAAATACTTTATGCCAGGCACTATACTGGATATCAGAGCTATAGAAAGGCCTAAATGAAAGCAACTACGGCTTCTACACTGTAAAGGAAAATACATCTCTCTCTCTCTCTCTCTCTCTCTCTCTGTATATATATATATATATATATATATATATATATATATATATATATATATATATATATATATATATATATATATATATATATATATATATATATATATATATATATATATATATATATATATATATATATATATATATATATATATATATATATATATATATATATATATATATATATATATATATATATATATATATATGTGTGTGTGTGTGTGTGTGTGTGTGTGTGTGTATGTATATATATATATATGTATATATATACATACATACATACATATATACTTATGTATGTATATTTACAAAATAAAGTTATATTGAACATATACTAAATTAATACAGAGAGTCAAAAAAGCCTCATGTTGTTTGGAGTGGAGAAATTTAAAGTGAGGAGACCAATTAGAAGGCTAATCATGACTGTCCAAGAGAGAAATCCTGAGAACTTGGATTAGAGCTGTGACTATGTAAAAGAAGAAGAAAAAGTACAAATGCCAGAAAAAGTTCATGGAGTTGCAAGTCTGTTGCATATGCTATGCTTTACTCAGAAATAAGATATTCTCTGAAAAATTCTTAGTGGTGAAAGATCATCATTCTTGGGATAATTATAGAAGAGAGGTAAGAGGTAGATTGCCCATGCTTTGGTAATCATTCAGGATAATGGTTCTTTTTGCCACCTCCCATATCATCTGAATTTTGTCTAAACTATAGGTTATTATAAAGCACTTTGCCAGCAGGATCCCACATTGTTTTAGTGGGTTGACGTCAGATTAAATAAGAATTAAATGAGAAAACCAATAACAACACTAACAGGCATTAACATAGGACCTTTGAATTCTTAACGATTTCAAAGCACCTCCCATATGCTATGCTATACTCTTTCTTCTTTGTTAGGAGGGAGGATGATATTTATTCCTTTTTGGAAGTGTAACCTTGGTTAAGTTCCAAACCACTGAAATGACAGATAAAGAAAAAAAAAATGACTTTGGACGCTTTTCCACAATGTCTAAGTACAATGTAAACCTTTGAAAGGCAACATTAAATATGGAACTTTGTTCATAGGACTCTAAATTGGGTACCAAATCAGTGGAGTATATCAGCAATAGGGACCATTATCAAGACATAAATGCAGTCTAATAAATTTTATGATAGGTTAAAAAACAAAAATTAATACTTATTTTCAGTAATGATGGAAGATACATTAACTATATTCCTTAATCCTGTGAGAGTGAAGTTATTAGACACTTCAGCAGTCTCTATATCCATTACATAGGACCTTATATTATATTTACTAGTGGATGGAAGAAATGGTATGGACTTTCATGGAATACTGAGGAGGATTCAAAATGATACTTCATGATAATTCTGTTTTTTGGGGTTTGTTTTTTTTTTTGGTTTTTTTTCCCCTGATTATCTCTGTGATATTCTCAAATTCACTGGGTAGTTGTTTATCATTTAGACTGATGGGAATAAAAATGATACTTGCCTGATGGCAAAAGATAGGACCAGAAATGTTGATTATTTTCTGAGTTTGAGGCAACAAATTTGGTGTTTGAGATATAGATACAAAAAGTGAAATAGTCTCTGTAGCTTTCAAATAAAGTACCATATCATGTACACGAGTTAGTAAATACAGATAGCATAAGTGCAATACAAAAGTAGAAAGAGTTCTCATAAATAGGGCCAGGAGGGGTCAGGAAAGGACCACTTGAATTGTGGGACATTTTTGTTGTTGTTGTATTTAGGAGGTTTTTGGTTTTTTGGTGAGATAATCAGTTAAATGACTTGCTAAAGGTCACATAGCTAGTAAGCATTAAGTGTGTGAGACCAGATTTGAAGTCAGGTCCTCCTGACTCCCCAGGAAGTTAAGGATTCTATGAGGTAGGAATAAGAAGAAAATGCATCTCAGACAATGAGGACTACTTGTATAAAGTAGAAGAAAGTTTGTTATGAGAATGAAAAGGAGAATCTATAAGGGGAGTGATACACATCTTTTGATGTGAATTGTAGTCCCAAAATATATCTATACCATAATCTCTATTCAAAGAGGAAAAGGATACTTTACCCATGAATTATTTAAAGTATTGTATTTTTATACAACTCAAATTTAAAGTGTTACCAAATTCCTTTGGTTTATATTTTCTGGTTTCAAGAATCTAATTATGTGTTAAAAATACGGTCTTGTAATTACAGTGTACCTGATAGCTATGTGTAATAGCTCCAATCCTATAAAGTGATATAAAATCATTCCCATTTCTTAAATCTACACCTTTTTTCTCCCTCCCACTGTGAATGACTTCATTTAGGCCCTTGTCATCTTTCACCTGGTTATTATAATAATTTCCTAAGTGGTTTCCTGACTTCCATCTTCCTCCTTCATCCAATTTATTTTTTATCCTGCTTTTCACATAACTTTCCTTTGCATTATGTTACTCTGATCATGTCATTCCTCTGATCAAAATTCTTCAAATTTTTCACCACTACCTACTGAATTAAATAGTATTACTCATTATTCTGGTATTCAAGATTCTGCACAATCCAACCTGCTTTTGAAGTTTAAACTTATTCACTTGGTTTATATATTATAGCAAAAATGGAATTTTAGCATCTATTTCCATTCTTGGTGTTCATTTGTTTTTCAGTTGTGTCTGACTTTTTATGATCCTATTTGGGGCTTTCTTGGCAAAGATACATATCCTTCTCCAGTTTTTTTTTTTGTTTTGTTTTGTTTTTTACAGATGAAAAAACTGAGGAAAACCATATTAAGTAATTTGCCCAGAGTCACACAACTAATGAATGTCTAAGGTCAGGAAGTTGGCTAAATCCAGGCTTGATACTCTATCCCCTGCACTACTTACCTACCCCATTCTATTCCCCATTTGTTCCTCTCCAAATCATGTCATACTCACATTATGTACTAACTCAGGAAAGAATCACATCCTGCATCTTTACTTAAAGCCCTGTGTTCTCTCATGGTCCAACTCAGATGCCATTATCCCCTGCATCAAGTCCTCATTGATTATTGTTAGGATTACCAGGTGAGAACTCAGGTTGTCTGCACAATGACAAGGTGAGAATTCAGGTTGACTTGACAGTTCTCTGGCTCAGACCTTTGGTTCGGGCCTTTAAAGGGAGTTTACACCTTAGGAATTCTAGGAGGAGCAAGCTCATTGGTTGAAGTACTTCTTGCCAGAAGTCCTTGCATTATCCCATACCCATTCTCTGGGAGGATAAAAAGGGCAACTCTGGAAGAAAAAGTTACTCTCTGCTTTAGCCCAGGCTTGATGCAGCTCTCTGCAGGAAGGGAAGTCACTTCTCTGGATGAGAGTTAATGGCAACTGTCTGGAGACAATGGTTCTCTACAGGAAGAAGAATCTGTCTGAGAGATTTGAGTTGACACAGCAAATCTCCTCCCAGAGAGCAATTGGGAGCTTCTGGAGATAACAGCACGTTACAATTGGCGCCCAACGTGGGGCAAGGACTTTTCCTTATCCTGACAAGGACTTATCCTGAGCCCTTCAGAGGAGCTAGACTGGACCATAGCAATTTGGCACCCAAACAGGGAGAGACACAATCCTGATTCCAGTGGAAAAGCCTCTGATCCAGAACTCAGTCTCTCTGACCCAGAACCAGAGTAACAAGGAAACTTTGTTAAAGATTAAGTGAAGCATGCTAATAGATAAATAAGGAACTTAACTTGTTAAGGGCTAAACCAGCAATCTCTTATAGTGAAATGGGGCAAACGCCTTCTGTTCAAGGAAAATGTTTAGAGAGCATCATCAAGGTTATGAAAAGCCAAGGATTGATTATAATTTTGGAGGATATTACTGAACTTTTAAAAACTGTGAAGGTCATATGTCCTTGTTTTTCTCTGGAAGAAGAATTGGATCCAGATGAATGGGAATTAGTAGGAAAGCAATTAGGTGAACACTACAATTCTGGACCAAACTCAATTTCCAAAGATATACTTCATACCTACAATTTAATCCAAAGGGTTTTAAAAAATGCTATTCTAAAGGAAGAGAAGGAGCAAAATGGGGAAGTGTCAACTAAACTAGGTGAAAAGGATGAATCAGATAACAATGAAGTTAAGTACAATTCTGAGCAACAGGAGCACCTCCCATCTCCTCCCTCAATTAACCCTTCAGGGGTGGAGCAATAAGGAGGAGGGGAAGAGGCAGAAACACAAACAGAATTGCCTGTGAAGCAGCCTAAGCCCATGACAAGATTAGAAAAAGCATTGGTTAAAGCTAAGAGAGAAGGACAGGATATAAGTGATTTTATACATGCATATCCTGTGATTGAAGAGATTGATTCTGTAGCTCAAAAAAGGAGAAGATATGCACCTTTAAATTTGAATAAAATTAAGGATTTGAAAAAAGGTTGTACCCTTTATGGGGCTACATCAGCTTATGTTAAAATGTTACTAGATGGTTTGTCTTATGAAGTCCTAACCTCAAATGATTGGAAATCCATAGCAAAGACATGCCTGGAACCTGCAGAAAATTTGCTATGGCTTGGGGAGTTTCATGAATTATGTAAAATTAAAGTCAGATGCAATTTGGAAATAGGAGTTAACACAAAATTCATCTTTGAGCACTTAGCTGGTGAAGGTTGGTATGGAGAGAATTCAGAACAGATTAATTATACTATGACAATATATGAGCAGATTGCTAAGGCTGAAATAAAAGGTTGGGGTGTCCTCCCTGGACAGAAAGATTGGGGAGAGGCTTTCACTAAAATAGAGCAACGTCCCAATGAACCTTTTGCGGATTTTGTGGGACATTTGTAAACTGCCATCAAAAGAACTATTGGAGAAAATGCAGCTACAGAAATAATGACCAGACATCTGGCTAAGGAAAATGCCAATGAGATTTGCAAAAGAATTATATGGGGACTAGACAAAGATGCTCCTTTAGAGGAGATCATAAGACGCTGTGCTACAGTGAGAACAAATGCTTTTTACACCCTAACAATGATGAACATGGAAAGACAGGGTCCCTCCTGGCAAGGGCCTTCTAGAGAAACTCGGCGATGTTTTCAATGTGGAAAAATTGGGCATCTAAGAGCTCAGTGTAGATATGGAGATACAGTGAGAAGACAGGGTGAAAGAAGACCTAAAACTCCATGTCCAAAATGTCACAAGGGCCTCCACTGGGCCTTCAAATGTAGATTGACCTAGGGAAATGACAGGTGGGGCCCAGCTTCAGCCCCCTAAATGGGGCATGATGGCAGCCGAGGTTACATCCAGAGAATTTTAAGACATGATCAATCAGCCAAAAGGCAATCAGATGGAAGAAAGGGATTGAAATTAGGAAAAATAGAGTTGTGTGCAGTAGAGACTACTGAGATACTCCCTGGAAAAGTGAAATCTGTTCCTGTTGAGCCTATGGATCCTTTGCCTCCAGGCACAGTAGGCTTGACCATTTCACCTTCTGAGAGTGCCTACAAAACAGTGTCCATCCTTACACTGATGTGGAAAACTGGAGAACGTGTAGCTAATATCCCAGTCACTAACACAGGTAGACAACGTGTGATTTATCAACCAGGAGAAGTAGTATCATCAGGCTTATTGTTACGTACCCCTAATAAGCAACCTGGTGATAGTAGCCTAGATTCTGACTCCAATGAACAAAATCCAGGAATATATTGGACAGCAGCTGTGACAGCTGACCAACCTATGCTTACTATTTATATAAATGGAATACCATTTGAAGGATTGGTAGACACAGGTGCAGATTGTACAGTTATTAGAGGTGCCAATTGGCCCAGTCACTGGCCAAAGATTAAAGCAGACACCTACATGTCTGGGGAAGGAGGATCAATTGCAGCAGAAGTTAGTGCTAGGCCTTTGAGATGGATATTTGAAGGAGAAACAGGAGATTTTACTCCTTTTGTGGTTGAAAAAATCCCCATCAATCTGTGGGGAAGAGACATTTTACAGCAGATAGGCTTTTTAGGCAGGGCTGCTGTTGAAGGCCTACCTGCACTTTCACCAGTTCCTATTCAGTGGAAGACTGATTCACCAGTGTGGGTAGAACAGTGGCCCCTAAGAAGTGATAAAATTCAGGCCTTATTAGACATAGTGAATGAACAACTTGACCAAGGACACTTGCAGCCTTCTCTAAGTCCTTGGAATTCCCCAGTATTTGTGGTGAAAAAGAAATCTGGGAAATGGAGGATGTTAAATGATCTAAGAAGAGTAAATGAACAGATGGAAACTATGGGAACTCTTCAGCCTGGACTTTCATCTCCTACTCAGTTGCCAAGAGAATAGCCTCTATGGGTTATAGACATTAAGGATTGTTTCTGTTCTATCCCTCTAGATAAGGAGGATATGAAAAGATTTGCTTTTTCAGTGCCTAGTGTTAATTTGGCTGAGTCTTTTAAAAGATATGAATGGACAGTTTTGCCACAGGGAATGAAAAACAGCCCTACTATGTGCCAAATGTATGTTGCTGCTGCTCTTGCTCCAGTAAGAAAAAAAAAGCCTTTCCAAAAGTAATATTGTTACATTATATGGATGATATTTTGGGATGTGCACCTGAGGAACAAATGTTAGAAGCATGTCTACAAAAGACCATGGAAACATTAAAGTACTACAAACTGCATATAGCTACAGAAAAAAATTCAAAGATATGCTCCTTTTCAATATTTAGGATATGAAGTATATCCTAAGACACTCACAGTACAAAAGCTTTCTTTAAGAACAGAGAAGTTGAACACCTAAAATGATTTTCAAAAATTAATAGGATATATCCAATGGATGCATCCAGTGTTAGGCTTAACTACCAATCAACTACAACCTCTATATGACATTTTAAGGGGAGACAGTGCTTTAAATTCACCACGCCAGCTTACAAAAGAAGCACAAGAGGCTTTGAGAGAAGTTGAACTGGCTTTATCCAATATGGTTGAAAGAGTCATTCAAAAATCCTTGTAAATATCAGCTTTTGCTACAAAAGAGGCACCCACAGCAGTCCTTCATCAAGGAGACAGTGTGATTGAGTGGGTGAACCTCCCAGCACAACCAGAACAAAGTCTTACTCCTTACCTAGTGCTTGTGGCTAGGATTTTATTAAAGGCTATTAAGAGAGTAATTCAATTATCTGGAATAAGTCCTGAAAAAATATACACATTCTATACTAATGCACAAATTAATGTATGCTGTGAGACCATCCCAGAATGGCAAATTTTATTGGCCACCGTCCAAATTTTGCACATGGATCTCCATTAAAGATAATCCGGCTACTACATAATTGGTGATGGATTTTTGAAGAAAAGGTTTCTAAGGTTCCTCTTAAAGGACCAACAATCTTTACAGACACCTCCAAAGAAAATATTTGTGCTGTATACTCTCATGATTTAACCAAAAAGAGAGTAGTCAGGACTCCTTTTCAGTCCACTGAACAAAATGAATTATTTGCTATCATGCTAGCTCTTTCTTATTACCCAGGAGACATAAATATAATTACTGATTCAGCCTACTCAGTAAGTGTAGTACAAAGAATTGCCACAGCCTAAATAAAATTTGCAGCCTCTAATATTTATCAGCTCTTTAAGGAACTTCAAGAGCAAGTGAGAAAACATCCAGGTAAGATTTGTATCTTGCTTGTCCACTCTCATAGTGGACTTCCAGGTCCTATTTTTGATGGTAATTCAAAGGCAGATAGCCTTTTAACCATGTTAGCCAGTAGTCCTTTATTTCAGGAAGCACAAGAATCTCATTCTAAATATCATCAGGCTGCTTGAGCTTTACGTTTACAATTTGAAATCACAAGAGAGGAAGATAGGAGCATAGTAAAAAGCTGTATAGCTTGTCTTCCTTCCCATGCTCCTACACTCCCTCCAGGGAAGAATCCTTGTGGTTTAAGACCCAATGAAATCTGGCAAATGGATGTGACCCATTATAAATCTTTTGGTCATATATCTTTTATTCATGTTGTGGTAGACACGTTTTCAGGATTCACATTTGCAATGCCAGCAGCAAAGAGACAGCCCGAGTGGTCACTGAATTCCTTTTACAAGCATTTGCAATTATGGGTGTGCCACAAGCAATAAAAACAGACAATGGACCCGCATATACGTCCAAACATTTTACACACTTTTGTGCACAGTATAAGATTTTACATACCACGGGCATACCCTTTAATCCTCAAGGGCAGGCAATAGTAGAGAGAAGAAACAGAGATATTAAGACACTCCTCCAAAAACAAAAGAAAGGGGGAGCCACGGGTAACCCTAGAGAACTTCTAAATTTAGTTCTCTATACCATTAATTTTCTAATTTTTGACAAAGATGCACTGGCTCTGGCAGACAGGTTTTATAACCCACCAGAAGGGCAGTGTCCAGTGCAAGCAGCTCCACTGTCCTTAGATAATCACCAGGTGATGTGGAGAGACCCAGAAAATGGTGAATGGAAGGGACCAGATAGGTTAACTGCCTGGGGGAGAGGGTTTGCTTGTATTTCTTCAGCAGGAGAAGGCATCAGATGGGTGTCAACGAGTCGTATTCACCTTGTCCATCAAAGAGAGACAAAAAAAAAAAAAAAAAAAAAAAAAAAAAAAAGAGAAAGACCTCAAAACAAAGGGTAAAATCTAAGAAACATCTGACACTGAAAGAGCATGGCTAATAAGAAGACTGTTAAAGAACTTTAAAACCAGCAGGAATCATTGGACTTCCTAACACAAGATGAGACTAATGGACAATGACTTATGGACATTTATAAATTTTCAATTTATGATTATTTGATCATGTTATTTGTTATATACTTCTAGCATGTATTATGTTACTGTATTACTATGTGCTTATGTAATTTATGTAATTATGTGTAATACCTCCCATATTGATGGATTTATGTTTCAAGGTCATGACTATCCTATGTTCTAAATCAAAAGAAAGGGGGAGATGTTAGGATTACCAGGTGAGAACTCAGGTTGTCTGGACAGTGACAAGGTGAGAATTCAGGTTGACTTGACAATTCTCTGGCTCAGACCTTTGGTTCAGGCCTTTAAAGGGAGTTTACACCTTAGGACTTCTGGGAAGAGCAAGCTCATTGGTTGAAGTACTTCTTGCCAGAAGTCCTTGCATTATCCCATACCCATTCTCTGGGAGGATAAAAAGGGCAACTCTGGAAGAAAAAGTTACTCTCTGCTTTAGCCCAGGCTTGATGCAGCTCTCTGCAGGAAGGGAAGTCACTTCTCTGGATGAGAGTTAATGGCAACTGTCTGGAGACAATGGTTCTCTACAGGAAGAATAATCTGCCTGAGAGATTTGAGTTGACACAACAGATCTCCTCCCAGAGAGCAATTGGGAGCTTCTGGAGACAACAGCACGTTACAGATTATATCATAAAATACTCTCTACTCCTTACCCCATTTCCAAGTAGAAATTACCTTTCCCTCTTTAGACAACTCATAGCATTTGAGAATTGGCTGTCTCTCTCTCTTTCTCTCTCTCTCTCTCTCTCTCTCTCTCTCTCTCTCTCTCTCTCTCTCTCTCTCTCTTTCTCTCTCTTTCTCTCTCTCTCTCTCTCTCTCTCTCTCTCTCTCTCTTCTCTCTCTCTCTCTCTCTCTCTCTCTCTCTCTCTCTCTCTCTCTCTCTCTCTCTCTCTCTCTCTCTCTCTCTCTCTCTCTCTTTTAACTGTTGCATTGCACATGTTAGATCTATTAAGAGGATAAAAATCTTTTTTTATTTAATTTTATAATTATAATATTTTTTGACAGTACATATGCATGGGTAATTTTTACAACATTATCCCTTGCACTCCCTTCTGTTCTGAATTTTCCCCTCCTTCCCTGCACCCCCTCCCCTAGATGGCAGGCATTCCCATACACATTAAATATGTTACAATATATCCAAGATACAATATATGTGTGCAGAACCGAATATTGTTGTTGTTGTTGTTGTTTTGGTGTTGTTGTTGTTGCCAAGTAAGAATTGGATTCAGAAGGTAAAAATAACATGGGAAGAAAAATAAAAATGCAAACAGTTTACACTCATTACCCAGTGTTCCTTTTCTGGATATAGCTGATTCTGTCCATCATTGATCAGTTGGATCTGAGTTAGCTCTTCTCTTTGTTGAAGATATCCACTTCCATCAGAATACATCCTCATACAGTATTGTTGTTGAAGTGTATAATGATCTCCTGGTTCTGCTCATTTCAGTCAGCATCAGTTCATGTAAGTCTCTCCAAGCCTCTCTGTATTCATCTTGCTGGTCATTTCTTACAGAACAATAATATTCCATAACATTCATATACCACAATTTACCCAACCATTCTCTAATTGATAGGTATCCATTCATTTCCCAGTTTCTAGCCACTACAAAAAGGGCTGCCACAAACATTTTGGCACATTCAGGTCCCTTTCACTTCTTTAGTATTTCTTTGATATATAAGCCCAGTAGTAGCACTGCTGGATCAAAGGGTATGCACAGTTTGATAACTTTTTGGGCATAATTCCAGATTTCTCTCCAGAATGGTTGGATTATTTCACAACTCAACCAACAATGCATCAGTGTCCCAGTTTTCCCACATCCCCTGCAACATTCATCATTATTTATTCCTATCATCTTAGCCTATCTGACAGGTGTGTAGTGGTATCTCAGAGTTGTCTTAATTTGCATTTCTCTAAACAATAGTGATTTGGAACACACTTTCATATGAGTGGATATAGTTTCAATTTCATCATCTGAAAATTGTCTGTTCATATCCTTTGACCATTTATCAATTGGAGAATGGTTTTATTTCAATTTATTTCAATAACAAATAGGAATGGTGATAGTGGGCTCCTTGTTGTACTCCTCATCTTACTGCGAAAGATTCCAGTTCATCGCCATTACATATGATCTTTATTGATGGTTTTTAATATATGCTCCTGATTCTTTGAAGGAATAGTCTATTTATTCCTATACTTTCAAGTGTTTTTAGTAGGAATGAATGTTGGATTTTGTCAAGTGCTTTTTCTGCATCTATTGAGATGATCATGTGCTTTTTGATAATTTGGTTATTGATATAGTCGATTATGCTAATAGTTTTCCTAATATTGAACCAACCCTGCATTAATTCCTTGTATAAATCCCACTTGATCATATTATATTATATTATATTATATTATATTATATTATATTATATTATCCTGAGGATGATTTTCTGTAGTCTTTTGGCTAATATTTTATGTAAGATTTTAGCATCAATATTCATTAGGGAGATAAGTCTATAATTTTCTTTTTCTATTTTCAACCTAACTGGTTTAGGTATAAGTACCATCTCTGTGTCATAAAAGGAATTTGGTAGGATTCCTTCAATCCCTATTTTTTTCAAATAGTTTATATAGTATTGGAGTTAGTTGTTCTTTAAATGTTTGGTAGAATTCACATGTAAATTTATCTGGTCCTGGGGATTTTTTCTTAGGGAGTTGTTTAATAGTTTGTTCTATTTTTTTTTTTTTCTGAAATGGGACTATTTAGACTATTTATTTATTCCTCTGTTAATCTGGGCAAGCTATGTTTTTGAAGGTATTGTTCCATTTCATTTAAGTTATCGAATTTATTGACCTAATGTTGGGCAAAGTAACTCCTAATTATTGTTCTAATTTCCTCTTCATTAGTGGTGAGTTCTCTCTTTTCATTTTTAAGACTAACAATTTGATTTTCCTCTTTCCTTTTCTATTTTGTTGGTTTTTTTCATAGAACCAACTCTTAGTTTTATTAATTAATTCAATAGTTTTTTTTTTTTTTTTTTACTTTCAATATTATTAATCTCTCCTTTTATTTTTAGAATTTCAAGTTTTGTGTTTGTCTGGGGTTTTTTTTTTCTCTATTTCATGCAAGTAGGCCTCTAGAGATATAAAATTCCCCCTTATTACTGCTTTGGCTGTATCCCACACATTGGTATGATGTCTGATTATTGTCATTTTCTTGGGAGAAGTTATTAATTATATCTATGATTTGCTGTTTCAACCAATCATTCTTTAGTATGAGATTATTTAGTTTCCAATTATTTTTTGATGTATTTTCCCCTGGCTTTTTATTGAATATAATTGGTCTCTAGTTCTCCCTTGGACACAAACTCCTTCGCTCCTCCACAAGTCCGAGAGGTAAAACCATTCCATGTTCCTCCAATTTATTTATGATTTCTTTTTGTATGCCTAAATCTTGGACCCATTTTGATCTTATCTTAGTATGTGGTGTTAAATGTGGGTCCATGCCTAGTTTCTGCCCATACTAATTTCCAGTTTTCCCAGCAATTTTTGTCAGACAATGAATTCTTATCTCAAAAGTTGGGATGTTTGGGTTTGTCAAACACTAGATTGCTATTTTTATTCACTATCTTGCTGTGAACCTAACCTATGCCACTAATCAACTAGTCTATTTCTTAGCCAATACCAAATGGTTTTGGTGTCTGTTGCTTTATAATATAGTTCTAGATCAGGTACAGCTAGACCACTTTCATTTAATTTTTTTTTCATTACTTCCCTGGAAATTCCTGACCTTTTGTTGTTCCATATGAATTCTGTTGTTATTTTTTCTAGGTCATTAAAATAGTTTCTTGGGAGTCTGATTGGTATAGCACTAAATAAATAGATTAGTTTAGGGAGTATTGTCATCTTAATTATCTTCGCTCGGCTTATCCAAGAGCACTGAATGTCTTTCCAATTATTTAAATCTTACTTTATTTTTGTGGCAAGTGTTTCGTAATTTTGCTCATATAATTCCTGACTATTCTTTGGTAGATGGATTCCCAAATATTTATACTCTCGACAATTGTTTTGAATGGAATTTCTCTTTGTATCTCTTGCTGTTGCATTTTGTTGGTGATGTATAAAAATGCTGAGGATTTAGAATTATAAAATTAATTTTAAAAAGGACACATTGCCTATTGTACATATGTGTCAAGATAGATTGATCAAGTTTATCCAGTTCTCTGTCTTTTCCTTTCTCTGGACTAGCCCTCCCAGGGAGTACTCTCCTTTCAAGGATATTTTCTTTTATCCTGATTCTATTGTATGGCCTTTTAAAATCAGTGACTTTGAGCAAGTCACTTAATTTCTTTGGTAATCATTTATAGTATGATAAGAATATAGTAGACCATTAGATGACTCCTTAAATCCCTTCAAAATCTTGAACATTATGATCTTATGTTTAATTTTATATATCCTTTGACTCTGTATTCCTAGTTTTCCTTCATTCCCTGCCCCCTTATCCAATAAATGTCAGAGAAACCAAGGGGAAAATTATGATCCAAAGAGTAAAAGCTCATGAGGAAGCACCACTAAAATAAGGATAAAAGGAAGCCTCAATGTTTTTTGTCTTATAAAGTTAATTGAGAAAGATAGCTGTCTATGTTAGTATAATCTAATGTTAGTAGAGAGATTAATAACTTTAATAATTATAAATTACATTTTCACAATACTTAATGGGTACAAGGCCTTTTACATTATTCACCTCACTTGAGGTCCACAATAACTCTTTAGGGTAGGAAATAGTGTGTTGTAATCACTATTTTATTGATAAATAATCTCCATAATTATGGAGTAATGGTGTTTTTATATTATCTACAGTTATTTTAAACTATTTGTATCTCTTATTGCTGGACTTTGTTACTAATATATAAAAATGCTAATGATTTTTATGGATTTATTTTGCATTCTGCAACTTTGCTAAAATTGTGAATTGTTTCTTATGGTGTAATCACACCATAATCTCCATAAACCGCAAAATTGTAGTTAGTAAATAGTGAAGTCACTGCTCAAACTCAAATCTTATGATTCCTAGGTTAGGAAAGTGGCCATGGAAATGTCATGAAAAGAACTAAGTTCAAATCTTATCTCTGTCTCTCCACTTTAGCACCCTTGTCTGTAATATGAGAAGGTCAGTCAAAGTGACCTCTAAAGTCCCTTAAAGATTTTAGTCTATGGTGCTGTGTGATCCTTTAATACTATGATCTTCTTTATTTGATTGTTGAGTTTAATGGAATGAACAGATTGATTTGAGTGTTAATGCACTTCTAGATATAAGTAGCCCTTGGAATTGGGACTGGAGTCTTGAGGAGTGATGGCAAGGGAAAGCAAGCAAGAATTAAGGTCTATTGTGTGTTCAGTGAAGCTAAGTTCAGGCTTAGTACCTGTTTGCTTTTATCAATCTAATATAGTATTTTTTAAAGGTTTTGATAATTTTCTTTCTTTTCTTGCTTTTAATTCTAATTTTTAGGTTATCCATATATTCATTTTATAGATATTAGATTAAACATGTACTTACTTTTTACATAGTTCCATTTCAGTTATATTTGGAGAGAAAATCTGAAAAAAAGAGAAAAAATGGGATTGATTAAAAAGAACACAAAAAATGGTGAAAATATTATGGATTCTCATATGTAATTGGGAACAAACTAAAGCCATTCACAGTAAGATCAACAGTAATATAAAGTTGCTCACTATCACTATTACTATTCAATATTGTCTTAGAAATTTTAGCTTTGGTAATAAGAAAAGAAAAGGAGATTAAAGAAATTAGAGGAAATTAAATTATCACTCTTTGCAGATGATACAATGATATACTTAGAACTCTAGAAAATCAACTAAAAATTATTAGAAACAATTAAAAACTTTAGCAAATTTGCAGGATGCAAAATGAATCCACAGAAAAGATCAGCATTTTTATAGAAGATGAAAAGTCCAGTAGCAAGAGATACAAAGAGTTTAAAATAAATGTAGATAATATAAAATATTTGGGAGTCTACCTGCCAATGCAAGGTCAGGAACTACATGAACAGCTACAAAACACTTTCCACATAAATAAAGTCACATCTATACAATTGAAAAGATATCAAGTGCTCTTGGATAGACTGAGTGGATATAATAAAAATGCCAATACTACCTAAATTAATCTATTAATTTAGTGCTATACCAATAAAACTTCCAAGAAATTATTTTACAAATAGAGAAAAATTAATAACAAAATTCATCTGGAAAAACAAAAGATTAAGAATTTCAAGCTTGTTAGGATTCTTACAAGGTGCTAAGACAGTGGAATTGGTAGAGACAATAATTATCTAATTTAGCATGGTTCAGTATGATTGATCGGATCCTACAAGGAAATGTTATGGGCCAGAACTTGAAACAAGGTAATGAGTGGAATTGAGGATATAGTGATTAAATCTAATTTAGCATTAATTTAATCCTACAACAAATAATGGTTTCCTAGTGATATAATGATTGATGTGTACTCAATATATAGCATATAAGCAAGAAGCTCTCAGGGCCAGATATAGAAGCCCACTAAAGGACAAGCCACCCTCAGAGGAGGAAAAATATTAATTCCAACTTCCACCTTTGTGCTGGTTGGAGACATTTGGAGTGAGCTAGAGGCTGAAGCTGGCAGAGACAAAGGACTAGTGGCAAGAGCTCTCAGGAACCAAGGAAAGAGATAGGCCTCTAAGAAAGCTAACTGAGCCCCAGGAAGGAGACAAGACTTAAAAGGAAACAATAAAGGATTTCGACTTTAACTCCTGGCTGCATTATAACTGAACTGAAACGAAGGCTGCCTCCAGAAGTCCCCCAAAAAACATGCTCCCAGAGAACAATATATTTTAGAGAAGAACATTATGTTTTGGAGCCCAAACACGGGACAGACACAATCCTGTTTTCAGTGGAAAAGCCTCCAATTTTGATTTCAGTGAAAAAGTCTCTCTGACCCAGAAATTAGGGTAAGTACAAGAAGGAAACGTTGTAAAGGGCTAAAATAGTATTTCAGCTAAAATGGGACAGATGTTTAGAATACAGCCTGCTTTTCCTCTTCAAGGAAAATGTGTAGAGAGCATTGTCAGACTTATGAAAAGCCAAGGTTTGATTATAATTTGGGAACAGATCATTGAACTTTTAGAAACTTTACAATACATATTTTCTTGGTTCTCTATGGAAAAAGAATTGGATCTAGAGGAGTGGAAATTAGTAGGAGAGCAACTATGTCAATTATACAATGAAAATGAATCTGACTCAATTTCCAAACACACACTTAATACATATAATTTAATACAACTCGCTTTAAGAAATTATATAAGTTATAGAATAAGGAAAAAGACTAAAGAGCAGGAAAGGGAGGCACCAACTAAACTAGCTGAAAAGGATAAAGAATCAGATAAGAATGGAATTAAATGCAATTCTGTGTGTGGCATTTCACAACAAAAGCATTTCCCATCCCCTAACCTACTTCCCACTACTTCTTGGGTGGAGGGAGAAAGAGGAGGGGGAGAGGCAGTGACACAAACAGAAACACCTATTAAGCAGCCTATGACAAGATTACAAAAGGCATTGGTCAAGGCTAAGAGAGAAGGACAGGATATATCTGACTTAAAAATAAATGCATACTTTATGATCGAAAAGCTTGATTCTTCAGGTAAACAAAGGAGAAAATATACTCCTTTAGATTTGGAAAAAATTAAGGATTTGAAAAAAGGTTGCACTCTTTATGGGGCTACATCATCTTATATTAAGATGTTACTAGATAAATTGGCTTATGAAATCCTAACATGCAGTGATTGGAAATCTATAGCAAGGACATGTTCAGAACTGGACAAAACTTGTTGTGGCTTTTGGAGTATCATAAATTATATAGGATTCAAGCCAGATGTAATAGGCAAACAGGAGTTAATGCACTTTTGACCAACTAGCTGGTGAAGGTCAGTATGGAGAGAATTCAGAACAGATTAATTACCCCACAACAGCTTATGAACAGATTGCTACTGCTGCTATCAAAGCTTGGGGTTCCCTCCCATGAAAAGATGAAGTAAAGCCTTCCCAAAAATAGAGCAATCCTTTGTGGATTTTGTGGGATGTTTGCAGACAGCTGTCACAAGAACCATTGGAGAAAATGCAGCTACAGAAATAATGACTAGACAACTGGCTAAGGAAAATTCTAATTATGTTTGCAGAAGAATTATATGGGGGACTACACAAAGATGCTCCTTTAGAGGGATCATAAGACACTGTGCCACAATGGGCACAAATGCTTATTATACCCAGACTATGATGAAGATGGGAAAACAGGGTCCCTCTTGGCAAGGCATTTTTAGAGAGATTTGTTGATATTTTCAGTGTGGAAAAATTGGACATCTGAGAGCCCAGTGTAGGTATAGAGATTGAGTGAGAAGACAGGGTGAGAGAAGCCCTAAAACCCTATGTCCAAAATGCCACAAGGGCTTCCACTGGGCCTCATAATGTATATTGACCCAGGAAAATGAGAGGTGGGGCCCAGCTACAAGATATCATACAAAAGACAGATGAGGCATGATGGCAGCCGAGGTTATACCCAGAGAGCCTTTAGAAGGTCAGGACTCTGATTGATCTATCAGCCAAAAAGCAATCACATGGCAGAAAGGGATTACAATTGGGGAGAATACAGGCTTTTTAAACCAATAGAGCAGTGTCCTGATAACAGCTCCAAGGTAATTGCCAGATGATGAGGAGAGATTTAGAAAGTGGTAAATAGAAGAGACTAGATAGATTAATTGCCTGAGAGAGAGAGGGTTTGCTTGTATTCCTACAGATTGAGAAGGAAACAGATGGGTGCTAATGAGCACCTGGAGAGAGACAGAAAAGGAGAAAAATCTCAAAACAAAGGAGAAGATCTAAGAAAAGTCTGATACTGAAAGAGCATGGCTGATAATGAGACTGTTTCAGGACTTGAAAACAAGCAGGAATCATTTGATTCCCTAATGCAAGATGAGACTATTGCAGGACTTCAAAGCTTTCAGGAATTATTGGATTCCTGGCACATGAACTAATAGACAATAGATTCCTTTTGGACTATTTCTAGGACTTATGAACATATATAATTCCTCATATTGATTCATATTATTTGTTACATCATTACTAGCTTGTGTTATGTTACTATGTGCTCATGTAATTTATGTTATTATGTGTAATACCTCCCAGATGGATTTATGAATACCTATTTTAAGAGTGATTCCCTTCAGAAACCTGCTAATCTGATTTGTTTTCCCATTTCCTTTGGTGTTCCTGAGATTTCAGGGAGGGCATGATCATCCCCCTTTTATGGTGTTTTCATTCCTTTAATGAGCAGTCAGGGAAGACATGATGACCTTCTTTGTTGGAGTTCTCACCTCCTTGAGAAGTCAGGGAGGTCTTGATCACCTATGTTCTAAAATCAAAAGAAAGCAGGAGATGTTACTATTCTTACAAGGTACTAAGACAGTGGAATTGATAGAGATAATAATTATCTAATTTAGCATGGTTCAGTATGCTTGATTGGATCCTACAAGGAGATGTTATGGGCCAGAACTTGAAACAAGGTACTGAGTGGAATTGAGGATACAGTGATTAAATCTAGTTTAGCATTAATTTAATCCTACAACAAATAATAGTTTCCTAGTGATATGATGATTAGTGTGTACTCAGTGTACAATATATAAGCAAGAAGCTCTCAGGGCCAGACACAGAATCCAACTGAAGGTAATTAATGAAAAAATGCAAATGAATTTGACCTTCCTATGTCAGATCTAAAACTATATTATATAGCAATGGTCATCAAAACCATTTGATACTGGCTAAGAAGTAGAGTAGTCAATCAGTGGAATACGTTAGGTTCATAGGACAAAATAGTCAATGACTATAGTAATCCAGTGTTTGACAAACCCAAAGACCTCAATTTTTGGGATAAGAACTCACTATTTAACAAAACCTGCTGGGAAATTGGAAACCAGTATAACAGAAACTAGACACTGACCCACACTAACATCATATGCCAAGATAAGGTCAAAATCAGTTCATGATCTAGACATAAAGAGTGATATTTTAAACAAATTAGAAGAATATTAGATTGATTACCTCTCAGATCTGTGGAGAAACAAGGAATTTTTGACTAAGGAAGACCTAGAGATCATTATTGATTACAAAATAGATAATTTTGATTATGTTAAGTTAAAAAGTTGTTGTACAAATGAAACTAATACAGACATGTTTAGAAGGGATGCAATAATCTGGGAAAACATTTTTACATTCAAGGATACTGATAAAGGACTCAGTTCTAAAATACATAGAGAACTTACTTAAATTATAAGCATTCAAGCCATTCTCTAATTGATAAATGGTAAAATTATATGAACAATTTTTAGATAAAGAAATTGAAACAATTTATAGTCATATGAAAAAGTTCTCTAAATCACTATTGATCAGAGAAATGAAAATTAAAATGAGATACCACTATACACCTCTCGATTGGCTGAGACAACAGGAACAGATAATGCAAATTTTGACAGGGTATGGAAAAACTGGAACACTAATACATTGTTGTTAGATTTGTGAATGGATCCAAACATTCTGGAGAGCAATTTGAAACTATGTCCAAAGAGTTACCAAACTATGCAAACCCTTTAACCCCCAAGTGTTTCTATTGGGCTTATATCCCAAAGAGAACTTAAAGGAGGGAAAGGGATCCACATGTACAAAAGTGTTTGTGGCAGCCCTTTTTGTTTTGGCAAGAAACTGGAAACTAAGAGGAGGCTCATCAGTTGGAGAATGGCTGAATAAACTATTGTATATGAATGCTATGGAATATTATTGTTTTGTAATAAATGATCAGGAGGATGATTTCAGGGAAGGCTGGGAAGACTTACATGAACTGATACTAAGTGAAGTGATCAGAACCAGGAGATCATTGTACATGACAAAACAAAATTATATGATGATAAATTCTGATGGATGTGGCTGTCTTTGACAATGAGATGATTTGCAACAGTTCCAATGTTTTTGTGATGAAGAGAGCCATCTACACCTAGAGAGAAGACTGTGGGGACTGAATTTAGCTCACAATATGTCATTTTCACTATTTTTGTTGTTATTTGTTTGCATTTTATTTTCTTTCTCCTTTCTTTTCCAGTTTGATTTTTTTTTGTGTGTATGCAGCAAGATAATTGTATAAATATGTATGCACATATTGGATTTAACATATATTTCTACCATGTTTAACATATATTAGACTACTTGCCATCTAGGGGAGAGAATGGGGGGAAAAGAGGAAACTGGAAAACAATGTTTTGCAAGGGTTAATGTTAAAGAATTATTCATGCATAGGTTTTGAAAATAAAAAGCTTTAATTTTAAAAAATAGTATTCTTTCCTTTGAATGTAGTCTCCCTAGCTCTCTTTCTGGATTCATGCAGATGGCATTTTTCATCCAAAGTTTATAGAATCTGCATTGAATCACTGAATTGCTGAGAAGAGCCTAGTCTAAATATATGTGAGAGTGTGTTTGTATGTGTGTGTGTGTGTGTGTGTGTGTGTGTGTGTGTGTGTGTGTGTGTGCTATTGATATGTACAATGTTTTCCTGGTTCTGCTCATTTAACTCAGCATCAGTTCATGTAAATCATTCCAGTCTTTTCAAAATTAATGTTTTCATCACTTTTATAGAACAATAACATTTCATCCCTTTCATATAACATAATTTATTCATCTATTCCCTATTTTTTTCCTGGGTTCAAATCTTTATTGAGATGGATCCCATGCTAGCTTTGTGACTCTAAGTAACCCAGTTAACCCTTTTGGCTTTAGCTTTTCCATGAGATAAATTTTTAAATAGATAATATTAATAATAATAATAATAACTCACACATATAATTCTTTAACACTTTAAAATCACTTTACAAATATCTCATTTGAGCTTCACAACAATTTTGGGAGATAGATGCTATTATTATCTTCATTTACAGATGGGGAAACCAAAATAGAGCTTAAGTGATTTTCCAAGGGTCACACTTCTAGTGTTTGAGACCACTTTTGAACTTAGGTCCTCCTGATTCCAGGTCCAGAACTCTAGTCACTACTTCCTAGCCAGTTGCTTTTACTCTCCCTGTCAGTATATTGTTATAAGCAAAGTGTTTTGTACTCCTAAAAGTGCTATATAAATGTGAGCTATTGCTCAGTTGATAGCACTGCATCTTGTGAAGGCCTTTGACACGATCTTCTACTGAAGTTATGCCTACCCCTGACTTGGAGGTGAGCCTGAGTTCTTGGCAACTATGTCAGTAGAGCACAAGTTCCAAAAGTTTTTCCCAAATGAGAAAATGTATTTACTATCTGTGTTTACTAGCCAAGGAAAGTTTGAAGTATCCCTAGGAGACCACTTGGAGTGATTTTTATTATTATTTTTATAGCAGGACACAAAATAGACAAAAACACAAAATGGTTTTCATTTGTGGCCATTTCCTTTCTGTAGCCATGGTGGAAGAATGTCATAAGGGAATCAGAGCCAAGAATTACACAATTCTTAAACCATCTACTATCAGCGATTTAATTACTAGGTTCTGCCGTATTTTTCTAATGACCAATAATTTGATACACTCCTGGTGAAATTGAAGCACATCTTTCTTGATGATTCTTCCCAAAAATGCAAACTTAAGATAAAAAGAAATTGCAATGAATAGGAGAACCTAAGCTTTTTGCTCAGAGGGAAAAATAAAGGAATAGAGGAATTGCTTTCATTATGCAACAAAGAGAAACAAGAATTATTTCTTTGTGTGTGTGTGTGTGTGTGTGTGTGTGTGTGTGTGTGTGTGTGTGTGTGTGTGTAAATACCATTTTCTTGTTGTACAATAAGCATTAGATTCCGAAGGTACATGT
Organism: Sminthopsis crassicaudata; assembly: GCF_048593235.1. Classification (NCBI taxonomy): domain Eukaryota; kingdom Metazoa; phylum Chordata; class Mammalia; order Dasyuromorphia; family Dasyuridae; genus Sminthopsis; species Sminthopsis crassicaudata. The sequence continues at coordinate 516,910,438 of NC_133618.1, forward strand.
AACCTGGGCAGACAGATATTAGTGCTAACAATTTACATTCATTTCCCAGTGTTTCTTCTCTGGGTGTAGCTGCCTCTGTCCATCATTGATCAACTGGAAGTGAGTTGGAACTTCTTTATGTTGAAGATTTCCACTTCCATCAGAATACATCCTCATACAGTATTGTTGTTGAAGTGTACGGTGATCTTCTAGTTCTGCTCATTTCACTCAGCAACAGTTGATGTAAGTCTCTCCAAGCCTCTCTGTATTCCTCCTGCTGGTCATTTCTTACAGAGCAATAATATTCCATAACCTTCATATACCATAATTTACCCAACCATTCTCCAACTGATGGACATCCATTCAGCTTCCAGTTTCTAGCTACAACAAAAAGAGCTGCCACAAACATTTTGGCACATATATGTCTCTTTCCGCACTTTAGTATTTCTTTGGGATATAAGCCCAGTAGTAGCACTGCTAGGTCAAAGGGTATGCACAGTTTGATAGCTTTTTGGGCATAGTTCCAAATTGCTCTCCAGAATGGCTGGATTCTTTCACAACTCCACCAGCAATGTATTAGTGTCCCAGTTTTCCCACATCATCTCCAACATTCATCATTATTTGTTCCTGTCATCTTAGCCAATCTGACAGGTGTGTAGTGGTATCTCAGAGTTGTCTTAATTTGCATTTCTCTAATCAGTAGTGATTTGGAACACTCTTTCATGTGAGTGGATATAGTTTTAATTTCTTCATCTGATAATTGTCTGTTCATATCCTTTGACCATTTATCAGTTGGAGAATGGTTTGATTTCTTATAAATTAGGGTCAGTTCTCTATATATTTTGGAAATGAGACCTTTGTTAGAATCTTTAACTTTAAAAATATTTTCCCAATTTGTTACTTCCTTTCTAATCTTGTTTGCATTAGTATTATTTATACAGAAACTTTTTAGTTTGATGTAATTGAAATCTTCTATTTTGTGATCAATAGTGATCTCTAGTTCTCCTCTGGTCATAAATTCCTTCCTACTCCACAGGTCTGAGAGGTAGACTATCCTCTGTTCCTCTAATCTATTTATGATCTCATTCTTTATGCCTAAATCATGGACCCATTTTGATCTTATCTTGGTATATGGTGTTAAGTGTGGATCCATATCTAATTTCTGCCATATTAATTTCCAGTTTTCCCAACAGTTTTTTTCCAAATAATGAATTTTTATCCCTAATATTGTATCTTTGGGTTTGTCAAAGATTAGATTGTTATAGATGTACCCTTTTTTGTCCTTTGTCTCTAATCTGTTCCACTGGTCTATTTCCCGGCCAATACCAAATGGTTTTGGTGACTGCTGCTATATAATATAGCTTTAGATCAGGTACACTTAGACCACCTTCCTCTGAGTTTTTTTTTCATTATTTCCCTTGCAATTCTCGACCTTTTATTCTTCCATATGAATTTTGTTGTTATTTTTTCTAGGTCATTAAAATAGTTTCTTGGGAGTCTGATTGGTCTAGCACTAAATAAATAGATTAGTTTGGGGAGTATTGTCATCTTTAATATATTTGCTCGGCCTATCCAAGAGCACGGAATGTCTTTCCAATTATTTAAATCTGACTTATTTTTGTGGCAAGTGTTTTGTAATTTTTCTCATATAATTCCTGACTTTTCTTTGGTAGATGGATTCCCAAATACTTTATACTCTCAACAATTGTTTGGAATGGAATTTCTCTTTGTATCTCTTGCTATTGCATTTTGTTGGTGATATATAAAAATGCTGAGGATTTATGTGGATTTATTTTGTATCCTGCCACTTTGCTGAAATTTTGAATTATTTCTAGTAGCTTTTTAGCAGAGTCTTTGGGGTTCTCTAAGTATACCATCATGTCATCTGCAAAGAGTGATACTTTGATGTCCTCATTTCCTACTCTAATTCCTTGAATCTCTTTCTCGGCTCTTATTGCCGAGGCTAACGTTTTTAGTACTATATTGAATAGTAATGGTGATAGTGGGCAACCTTGTTTCACTCCTGATCTTACAGGAAAAGGTTCCAGTTTATCTCTATTGCATATTATGCTTACTGACGGTCTTAAATATATGCTCCTGATTATTCTAAGGAATAGTCCATTTATTCCTATACTCTCAAGAGTTTTTTAGTAGGAATGGATGTTGGATTTTGTCAAATGCTTTTTCTGCATCTATTGAGATGATCATATGGTTCTTATTAATTTGATTATTAATATGGTCAATTATATTAATAGTTTTCCTAATATTAAACCAGCCCTGCATTCCTGGAATAAATCTTACTTGATCATAGTGTATTATCCTGGAGATGATTTTCTGAAGTATTTTTGCTAATATCTTATTTAAGATTTTAGCATCAATATTCATTAAGGAAATTGGTCTATAATTTTCTTTCTCAGTTTTCGATCGACCTGGTTTAGGTATCAGTATCATGTCTGTGTCATAAAAGGAGTTTGGTAGGACTCCTTCATCCCCTATTTTTTCAAATAATTTATATAACATTGGGGCTAATTGTTCTTTAAATGTTTGGTAGAATTCACATGTAAATCCATCTGGTCCTGGGGATTTTTTCCTGGGGAGTTGATTAATAGCTTGTTCTATTTCTTTTTCTGAAATGGGACTATTTAAGCAATTTATTTCCTCCTCTGTTAATCTAGGGAGCCTATATTTTTGGAGGAAGTCATCCATTTCACTTAAGTTATCAAATTTATTGGCATAAAGTTGGGCAAAGTAACTCCTTATTATTTCTCTAATTTCCTCTTCATTGGTGGAAAGATCCCCCTTTTCATTTGTAAGACTAACAATTTGATTTTCCTCTTTCTTTTTTCTGATCAGATTTACCAAAGGTTTATCTATTTTATTGGCTTTTTCATAAAACCAACTCTTGGTTTTATTTATTAATTCAATAGTTTTTTTACTTTCAATATTATTGATTTCTCCTTTTAATTTTTGTATTTCAAGTTTAATATTTGGTTGGGGGTTTTTAATTTGGTCTTTTTCTAGCCTTTTAAGTTGGAAGCCCAATTCGTTAATCTTCTCTTTCTCTATTTTCTTCAAATAAGCCTCTAAAGATATAAAATTTCCCCTTATTACCGCTTTAGCTGCATCCCACAGATTTTGGTATGATGTCTCATCATTGTCATTATCTTGGGTGAAATTGTTAATTGTTTCTATAATTTACTGTTTCACCCAGTCATTCTTTAAGATGAGATTATTCAGTTTCCAATTACTTTTTGGTCTATTTATCCCTATCTTTTTACTGAAAGTAGCTTATATTGCATTGTGGTCTGAGAAGAAGGCATTTATTATTTCTGCCTTCCTACATTTAATTTTGAGATCTTTATGTCCTAATATATGGTCAATTTTTGTATAGGATCCATGAACTGTTGAGAAGAAAGTATATTCCTTTCTATTGCCATTCAGTTTTCTCCAAAGGTCTATCATACCTAGTTTTTCTAATGTTCTATTTACTTTTTTAATTTCTTTCTTGTTTGTTTTGTGGTTTGATTTGTCTAAATCTGAGAGTGCAAGGTTGAGATCTCCCACTCTTATAGTTTTACTGTGTATTTCTTCTTGCAACTCTCTTAACTTTTCCTTTAGAAAGTTAGATGCTATACCACTTGGTGCATATATGTTTAGTATCGATATGGCTTCATTATTTATGCTACCTTTCAGCAGGATATAGTTTCCTTCCTTATCTCTTTTAATTAGATCAACTTCTGCTTTTGCTTGATCTGAGATAAGGATAGCTACCCCTGCTTTTTTGGCTTTACCTGAAGCATAATAGATTCTGCTCCAACCTTTTGCCTTTACTCTGTATGTATCTCCCTGCTTTAAGTGTGTTTCCTGCAGACAACATATTGTAGGGTTCTGATTTTTGATCCTATCTGCTATCTGTCTCCGTTTGATGGGATCGTTCATCCCATTCACATTTACAGTTAAAATTACTAATTCTGTATTTCCTGCCATCATATTATTCCCAGATTATGCTTTTTCCCCTGATCCCCCTGATCCCCCTCCCCGATATTTAATTTACAGACCCCCCTTGTGATGCGCAACCCTCCCTTTTTTTTTAGTATCCCTCCCCCCTCCCTCCAAGTCCCTTCACTTATTCTCCTTTTCCTTTTCCCTTTTTCTCTCCCCCCTTTTAATGAGGTGAGAGAAAATTCTCTGAAAAACAAATATGTTAATTATTTACTCTTTGTGCCTCTCCTGATGAGAGTAAGATTCACACAATGATTCTCCCCCTCACTAAATTCCCTCAGATATGGTGTATTTTCTATGCCTCTTCCTGGGATGTAGTTTCCCTCTTTTTATCATTCCTTCCCCTTTTTCTGAACCGACCTCCTTCCCTTTACTACACCCCCCTTTTTTTCTTTTATATCAGTAAAATCAAATTATCCTTGAGTACTTTTTATATATCCACAACAGAGTTACAGTTCTCAAGGGTTCTGTGTACCTTTTTCTGTTTCTCTTCAGTCTTGTGGATGTAGATCAAATTTTTTGTTTAAGTCTGCTTTTTTTCTTAGAAACATATAGAATTCCTCTATTTCATTGAATGACCATTTTCTTCCATGGAAAATGATGCTAAACTTAGCTGGGTAATTCATTCTTGGTTGCAGTCCTTGATCTTTTGCCTTATGGAATATCAGGTTCCAGGCCCTTCTATCTTTTAATGTGGAGGCAGCCAGATCTTGAGTGACCCTTATTGTGGCACCTTGGTATTTAAATTGTTTTTTTTCTAGCTGTTTGCAGGATTTTCTCCTTTGTGTGGTAATTCTGCAGCTTAGCCACTATATTCCGTGGTGTTCTTTTTTTAGGGTCTATTTCAGAAGGAGTTCAATGAATTCTTTCCACATCTACTTTCCCTTCTGTTTCTATTATCTCTGGAGAGTTCTCTTTGATAATTTCCTGTAAAATAGAATCTAGGCTCTTTTTTGGTCATAGTTTTCTGGAAGTCCACTGATCTGCAGATTATCTCTCCTAGATCTATTTTCCAGGTCTATAGATTTTCCCAGTAAGTATTTGACGTTGTTCTCCAGCTTCTCATTTTTTTTTTTTTGTTTTGTTTTGTTTGACTAATTCTTGGGTTCTCTGTGAATCATTCATTTCTATTTGTTCCATCCTGACTTTTAAGGAGTTATTTTCTTCTTTCACAGTTTTTAGTTCTTTTTGTAAATCCCCAATTTCGTTTTTAAATGAATTATTTTGCTCTATTGAATTTTTTTCCATTTCCCTAATTTTTTTTTGAGAATTATTTTCTTTTTCCAATTCAGAAATTCTATTTTCTTGAGACTTTTTTATCTTTTCCAATTCAGAAATCCTACTTTCCTGTGATTTTTTAACCTTTTCTAATTCACAAATTTTGTTTCCCTGCATCTCCTGTGAATTCTTTATTTTTTCCAACTCCAATTTCAGGATGTTGTTATTCTCTATCATAACTTCCTTTTCCTTTCCCCATTTTTCTTCAAACTCTCTTAACTTTTTAATAGTCTCTCCTAGGAGGGAGTTATGTGATGGGGGGCAAGAATCATTCTCCTTTAGCTTGTTATGTGCTGAATCTTTGTTGTTTACTTCCTTGGGGTTGGATACCCGCTCTTTCTCTGTGTAGAAGGAATCTATAGTTTTTCTGGCTTTTTTGTTCATATTTAAAAAATCTTTTGGGGTCTGTCCCTGGGGTAGGAAATTATTTATTTACTTCTTTACCAGCTTCCTCCCAGACCGGATGGATGCAGTGGCTCTTGGGCCTGAGCTAAGATAGAGCTCTGTGAGAGAGTTCCCGACCCCCTCCCTGGAAGTACCTTGAGGGCATTGTGTTCTAGCGGCTTCCCTGATGTTTGAGATTGAAGTAAAGAAGGCACAAAGCCCAGCCTAGGCTTCCTGGTGGGGCGTGGATGTCTGCAGCAGGTGACGTGAAAAGCCCCTGTGCTCAAAATGGAAGTGTCTGCCAGAAACCGTGGCCCCTAGTTCAAAGGTTCCGCTTCTCTGGGACTTCAGGAGCTAAGTTCCACACCCTTCAGCTGAGCTAGGCAGTGTGTGTTGCCTTGGGCCATATCTGCCCTTGTCAATCTCTTAACTAATCTTAGGTGGGAGCTGAGGCCACACCCCCTGGTGCCGAGATCTGCTGAGTCACCCCCTGGATTGGGGGAAAATCTAATCTATCTGAATTTTTAAAGTGTTTAGCTTTCCCTTCTGAACTGCTATATTATAAGCAGAGAAGAGCTAACAGCCTGTGCCAGATTCCTTTATCTCAGTGGCTTCTCTGATCCCTGAGCCCTTCCCAGCGCAATCGGTGCAGTATGCTAGCACCCAGCCGTCTGTGCTGGCCTCTCTTCTTCCTCCCCTGGGAACTGACCTTTTCTGTTGAAACTCCAGATTCTCTTCAGCTGGTAAGTCGTGCTTCCAGTCCTTGTGGTATCTATCAGTCCAGCACTATTTCTGAGGCTGATTTATCTAATTGGTTGTGAGGGAGTAAGGACGTTCACAGAGTTGTGTGTTTCTTCTCCACCATCTTGGCTCCCCATCTATTCCCTATTGATGGATATTCATTCTTTTTTTTTTTTGCAATTCTTTGGCACTACAAAAAGAGCTGCTGCAAACACGTTTTTTTTTGTTTGTTTGTTTTGTTTTGTTTTGTTTTGTTGCACACATGAATGCTTTTTTCCTTCCCTATGATTTGTTTGAAATGCACACCCAGTAGAGACACTGATGATTTTATAGCCTTTATGACACAGTTCAAAACTGCTGTAAAAATGGCTAGGTCAGTTTTGATATGGCACTTAATCTAGTCCCTCAACTTAGAATGGGAATCACTAGAGAAAGGAATGCAAATAAAATAGATTACCAATATCAAAAATGAAAAAGGTGAGCTTACCCCCACAATGAAGAAGAAATTAAAACAATAATTTATTTTCCAGTTGCTTGCCAATATATCTGACCATCTAAGTGAAAGGGATGAGTACTTAAAAAAATAAAGCTTAACAGATTAACAGAAAGAGAAAATAAAATACTTAAATAACCTGTTAGAAAAAGAAATTGAATAAGCCATTAATGAACTTCCTAAGAAAATAATCTCTATGCCACATGGATTTACAAGTGAATTCTACCAAATATATAAAAGAACTATTAATTCCAATATTAAATAAGCCATTTGGAAAAATAGGTGAAGAAGGAATTCTACCAGATTAATTTTATGACACAGCTATGGTTTTGCTATCTAAATTATGAAAGGCCAAAACAAAAATGATAAAATTATACACAAGTTTCCCTGATGAATATTGATTCAAAAATCTTAAATAGAATATTAGCAAAGAGATTTCAGCAACTTATCACCAGGATAATATATTCTGACCAAATGGGATTTATACCAGTAATACAGGGCTGGTTCAATATAAAAAACAAAACAAAACAAACAAACAAAAAAACTAATAGCATAATTGATCATATCAATAATCAAAATACTAGAAATCATATGATTATCTCAATAGAGTCAAAAAAAGCATTTGATAAAATACAACATTAATTCCTGATTTAAAAAAATAGAGAACATAGGAATAAATTATGTTTTTCTTAAAATGATAAGAAGCATGTATCTAAAACTATCAGGAAGCATTATATAAGGGAGATAAGCAAGAAACATTTCCATGTAGATCAGGAATGAGATAATGCTATCCACTATCACCATTATTTTCAATATTGTATTAAAAATGTTATCTATAGCAATAAGAAAAGAAAAGAAAGGAATTAGAATAGATTATGATGGTGTACTTATATATGATATACTTAGAGAATTCTACACAATCAACTAAAAACTTGTAGAAACAAGTAACAACTTTAACAAAATTGCAGGTTACAAGATAAATCCACGTAAATCATGAGCATTTCTATATGTTACGAACAAAGTCCAGCAGCAAGAGATATAAAGAAAAATTCCATTTAAAATAACTGTAGATAATATAAAATACTTGGGAGTCTATCTGCCAAGGCAAAATCAGGAACTATATGAACACAATTGCAAAACACTTTCCACACATCAGATCTAATCAAATGGAAGGATATCAAGTACTCATGGATAGGACACGCTAATATATAATACAAATAACAATTCTACCTAAATTAATCTTTTTAATGCTATACCAATCAAACTCCTAAGAAAATTATTTTACTGACTAGAAAATATAATAAAGTTTATCTGGAACAACAAAAGGTTACAAATTTCAAGTGAATTAATGAAACAAATTTCAAAGGAAGATGGCCTAGTCATACCAGACCTAAAACTATATTATAAAGTGTCAGTCATCAGAACTATTTGATATTGGCTAAGAAATGAAATATATAATCAGCAGAATAGGTTAGGTTCACAAAGCACAATATTCAATAACCATAGTAATCTACTGTTTGATAAACTCAAAGACCCCAGGTTCTAGGATAAGAACTCATCATTTAACAAAAATTTCATGGAAAATTAGAAAACAGTATGGTGGAAATTAGAAATTGATCAACATCTAACCTCCTATACCAATATAAGGTCAAAATGGCTTCATGATTTTGACAAAAAGGATGATACTATAGACAAATTAGTAAAACATAGGATAGTCTACTTCTCATATCTGTGGAGAAAAAAAGCAATTTATGGCCAAAGAAGAACTAAAAAAATTATGAATTGCAAAATGGATAATTTTGATTCCATTAAAATTAAAAAAGTTTTTGTAAAAACAAATTTTGCAGCCAGTATTTCTGATAAATGCCTCATTTCTAAAATATATAGAGAACTGATTCAAATTTATCAGAATATGTAAAGGGCTGAAACTATTAAAAGGCATGCTTGAATCAGACAACTAAGCACTTAAGGCTAATTAATTATTGCCTATAAGACAATGACTCTATTAGCTTATGTTTGGAAAAATAGCCCTTCTCACCATTGATGTTGGCTCAATGTTTGGGATTAAGATAATCATGGGCAAGGACTAGAAGTTGGAGTGACAGAGGTCAGAGACTCACTTGCTGGCAGGAAAAGGAGAAGAAAGGTGGATATTCTGGACTCCAGAATTGAGAAGAGACCTTTGGCTAAACTCCTGGCAGTTTGCCTGCTTCTCCCCATAAAGACCAAGGACTTTTACTTATCCTGACTCTGGCTGACCCTGAGGCCTCCAGGAAGCTAGCTCAGATTTTACAAGAATACATGATTAATGGATAAAGTATATGAAGAGACAATTTTCAGATGAAGAAATTGGAGCCATTTTTAGTCATATGAAAAATGCTCTCACTACTGATTAGAGAAATCCAGATTAAGATAACTCTAAAGTATTACATCACTACTTTTTAGAATGGCTAAGATGATAGGAAAATATGATGATGAATATTGGAGAGGACATGGGAAAACTAGAATACTGATGCATTGTTGGCAAGTTTTGAACTGATCCATCCATACTGGAGATAAAATTCAAAATGTGCCTGATAGGCTATAAAGATGTACATATTTTTGTACCCAATAGTCTCACTACTGATTCTGTCTTACAAAAAGATAATAAAAAAATAAAAAGGGACGAAGAAGTGCAAAAATGTGTGTAGTAGCCCTTTGTGTAGTAGCGAAGATTGAAAAATGATGAGCATGGCAATAAAAGCTACATTCAGTAAGAAGTTAAGGGTAAATAGACCAAAAAGTAGTTGGAAATTGAATAATCTCATCTTAAAGAATGACTGGGTGAAACAGTAAATTATAGAAACAATTAATAATTTCACCCAAGATAATGACAATGATGAGACATCATACCAAAATCTGTGGGATGCAGCTAAAGCGGTAATAAGGGGAAATTTTATATCTTTAGAGGCTTATTTGAAGAAAATAGAGAAAGAGAAGATTAATGAATTGGGCCTGCAACTTAAAAAGCTAGAAAAAGACCAAATTAAAAACCCCCAACCAAAAATTGAACTTGAAATACAAAAATTAAAAGGAGAAATCAATAATATTGAAAGTAAAAGAAACAAAACTATTGAATTAATAAATAAAACCAAGAGTTGGTTTTATTAAAAAGCCAATAAAATAGATAAATCTTTGGTAAATCTGATCAGAAAAAGGAAAGAGGAAAATCAAATTGTTAGTCTTACAAATGAAAAGGGGGATCTTTCACCAATGAAGAGGAAATTAGAGAAATAATAAGGAGTTACTTTGCCCAACTTTATGCCAATAAATTTGATAACTTAAGTGAAATGGATGACTTCCTCCAAAAATATAGGCTCCCTAGATTAACAGAGGAGGAGATAAATTGCTTAAATAGTCCCATTTCAGAAAAAGAAAAAGAACAAGCTATTAATCAACTCCCCAGGAAAAAAATCCCAAGACCAGATGGATTTACATGTGAATTCTACCAAACATTTAAAGAACAATTAGTCCCAATGCTATATAAACTATTTGAAAAAATAGGGGATGAAGGAGTCCTACCAAACTCCTTTTATGACACAGACATGGTACTGATACCTAAACCAGGTCGATCAAAAACTGAGAAAGAAAATTATAGATCAATTTCCTTCATGAATATTGATGCTAAAATCTTAAATAAGATATTAGCAAAAATACTTCAGAAAATCATCCCCAGGATAATACCCTATGATCAAGTAGGATTTATACCAGGAATGCAGGGCTGGTTTAATATTAGGAAAGCTATTAGTATAATTGACCATATTAATAATCAAATTAATAAAAACCATATGATCATCTCAATAGATGCAGAAAAAGCATTTGACAAAATCCAACATCCATTCCTACTAAAAAACTCTTGAGAGTATAGGAATAAATGGACTATTCCTTAGAATAATCAGGAGCATATATTTAAGACCGTCAGTAAGCATAATATGCAATAGAGATAAACTGGAACCTTTCCCTGTAAGATCAGGAGTGAAACAAGGTTGCCCACTATCACCATTACTATTCAACATAGTACTAGAAACGCTAGCCTCAGCAATAAGAGCCGAGAAAGAGATTCAAGGAATTAGAGTAGGAAATGAGGACATCAAAGTATCACTCTTTGCAGATGACATGATGGTATACTTAGAGAACCCCAAAGACCCTGCTAAAAAGCTATTAGAAATAATTCAGAATTTTAGCAAAGTGGCAGGATACAAAATAAATCCACATAAATCCTCAGCATTTTTATATATCACCAACAAAATGCAATAGCAAGAGATACAAAGAGAAATTCCATTCCAAACAATTGTTGAAAGTATAAAGTATTTGGGAATCCATCTACCAAAGAATAGTCAGGAATTATATGAGAAAAATTATGAAACACTTGCCACAAAAATAAAGTCAGATTTAAATAATTGGAAAGACATTCAGTGCTCTTGGATAGGCCAAGCAAATATAATAAAGATGACAATACTCCCCAAATTAATCTATTTATTTAGTGCTATACCAATCAGACTCCCAAGAAACTATTTCAATGACCTAGAAAAAATAACAACAAAATTCATATGGAAGAATAAAAGGTCGAGAATTGCAAGGGAAATAATGAAAAAAAACTCAGAGGAAGGTGGTCCAAGTGTACCTGATCTAAAGCTATATTATATAGCAGCAGTCACCAAAACCATTTGGTATTGGCCAAGAAATAGACCGGTCGATCAGTGGAACAGATTAGAGACAAAGGACAAAAAAGGGTACATCTATAGCAATCTAGTCTTTGACAAACCCAAAGATGCAACATTAGGGATAAAAATTCATTATTTGGAAAAAAACTGTTGGGAAAACTGGAAATTAGTATGGCAGAAATTAGATATGGATCCACACTTAACACCATATACCAAGATAAGATCAAAATGGGTCCATGATTTAGGCATAAAGAATGAGATCATAAATAGATTAGAGGAACAGAGGATAATCTACCCCTCAAACTTGTGGAGGAGGAAGGAATTTATGACCAGAGGAGAACTAGAGATCATTATTGATCACAAAATAGAAGATTTTGAGTACATCAAACTAAAAAGTTTCTGTACAAATAATACTAATGCAAACAAGATTAGAAGGGAAGTAACAAATTGGGAAAATATTTTTAAAAATAAAGGTTCTGACAAAGGTCTCATTTCCAAAATATATAGAGAACTGACCCTAATTTATAAGAAATCGAACCATTCTCCAATTGATAAATGGTCAAAGGATATGAACAGACAATTCTCAGAGGAAGAAATTGAAACTATATCCACTCACATGAAAGAATGTTCCAAATCACTACTGATCAGAGAAATGCAAATTAAGACAACTCTGAGATACCACTACACACCTGTCAGATTGGCTAAAATGACAGGAACAAAGAGTGATGAATGTTGGAGGGGATGTGGGAAAACTGGGAGACTAATACATTGCTGGTGGAGTTGTGAAAGAATCCAGCCATTCTGGAGAGCAATTTGGAACTATGCCCAAAATGTTATCAAACTGTGCATACCCCTTGGTCCAGCATTGCTGCTATGGGGATTATATCCCAAAGAAATACTGAGAAGGGGAAAAGGACCTGTATGTGCCAAAATGTTTGTGGCAGCTCTTTTTGTAGTAGCTAGAAACTTGAAGATGAATGGGTGTCCATCAATTGGAGAATGGTTGGGTAAATTATGGTATATGAAGGTTATGGAATATTATTGCTCTGTAAGAAATGACCAGCAGGAGGAATACAGAGAGGCTTGGAGAGACTTACATCAACTTTTGCTGAGTGAAATGAATAGAACCAGAAGATATCTGTACACTTCATTGTTGTATGAAGATGTATTCTGATGGAAGTGGATATCTTCAACATAAAGAAGATCCAACTCACTTCTAGTTGATCAATGATGGACAGAAACAACTACACCCAGAGAAGGAACACTGGGAAGTGAATGTAAATTGTTAGCACTACTGTCTATCTACCCAGGTTACTTATACCTTCGGAATCTAATACTTATTGTGCAACAAGAAAATTGTATTTACACACATATATTGTATCTGGGTTATATTGTAACATATGTAAAATGTTTGGGATTGCCTGTCATTGGGGGGAGGGAGTAGAGGGAAGGGGGGATAATTTGGAAAAATGAATACAAGGGATAATATTATTTTAAAAAATTACTCATGCATATATGCTGTGGAAAAAATTATAAATAAAATAAAAAAAAAAGAAAAAGAAAATTGATGAGCATGGGGTAGAGACAAAATCAAGCCTTTGATCAGATTTTGGCATCATGATACCTACAAATATTTGGAGTGTAACAAAGTTTCAATAGAAAATATTTTGGAAGAACTTCAAGAAAGGTCTGTTTCAATTAGGCACATGGGAGCCTGCCCAGTGCAAGCTCAGCACAGGAATCCAGGATAGAATGGCCCCAGTATGCCAGAGGAATAAACTAGGAGGCTCTTAGCCAGAATACTGCAGCACTAGTTACTCTGTTTTGATTCAGGAGCCAGTGGATCAGCAAACTAGCTGAGAGACCTCCAACTAAATTACATAAGGCAAATAGTGAGCTCCTGAACCCCAAAATAATGCAGGACTTGGTCATGCCCACTCACCAGGAAAAGGAAGCCAGCATCACTGGACAGAGGACAGTATGAAGTCATTGTCACTTATAGAGGAAGCTTGGGACAATCTTGCTTTTGCCCTAAGAACCTCAATCTTTAAAAATGAACAAAAAAAACCCAAAAGAACTCTGATCATGAATAGCATTTATGGAGACAGGGAAGAACTAACCTTAAACTCTGAGGACACTCTCTGCAAAACATCTCTGCAAATTTCTCTTAAGCCATTTCTTTCACTATTTCTTATATTACAATATTGTTCCATTAAATTCACATCCAATAGTTTGTTTAGCTAGTCTCCAATTTATGGGCATTGCTCTTAGTTTTCACTTCTTAACTACCATAAAAAGAGGTACTATAATTCTTAAAACACGCAGGTCATATGTTTCTTTTTTTGTTCTCTTTTTGAATATAAAACTAGTAGTGGTATTACCAGACCAAATGGTATATATGGTTAAGGACTTTGGCAGACAGAGTTCTGAACTGTTGGAAAGCTCCATCAATGATACATTAATGAAATTGTATTTCATAACCTCTCCAATACCTGTTATCATCCAATCTGATGGATTGGATAACTTCAATTTTTTTAATTTGTATTGTTCTAATAATTAGTGATTTAGGATAGATTCCATATTTCCTGTTCATGTATGACTATATATAATTTAGGGAATGACTTTTTATTCTTGTAAATTTGTGTTCATTTCTGGAGTCAAGAAGACCTAAGTCTGAATCCTGCCAAAGGCACTTACAAGCTTTGTGACCTTGGACAAGTCATCTACTTAATAGCAAACGAAGTTTCTTTAATTGTATAATGGGCTACTTCCTATCTAGGGTTGTTATAAGGAACAAATGAAAGATTTGTAAAGTGCTTAGAACAGCATCTGGTGCATGGTAGATACTTAAGAGAGCATCTTCATTCTTCTTTTCCCAAACCCATTTTCTTCCTATGATTTCTTCTTTGACCCAATTGTTTATAATTTAATTAAGTTATTTTAAACATTTTTCTATTTTACAATCTTTTAGCTTTATTTTACTATTTATTGTTATCCCATGGTTTTGATTGATCCACTCAAATTTTTAAGCACTTCATTAGTTACGTAAGATAATGCATGTCTTATACTAACCTGTTTTATCCCTTTTCAAGTCTTTACAGATTTCATTTCTTTTCCTACTTTTTTCTTCTAACATTCTTTATTTGGGAATCATTTCTTTTGGGTTGGAGAAAAAGAGACAATGCCCTATACTTTTCCAAGGATCTATCTCACAGTTGCCTCTCCTAGAAACACTAAAGAACAATTGCTTTCATTGGGGCACGCTTGTTTGCTTTTATATTGGAAGGGTAGGCCACTGTGATTTCTTCTTAGATTTATGAATTCTAATTGGTCTGTCATTTGTCTTGTGTTTCTGTTGAAGAGCTGAACAACACTAGTTCTTTCTATTTTTTGTGTTGGCTGATCCATCTAATTAACATCTTACTTGGTCTCATGTCCTCGCTTCTTCTCCTTGAATCATTTTATTCCTCTTTTTTATCCTCCTTGTCCTGCTATTTCTATTATTTTATAGCATTCCCAGTAGATACTTGTTAGGATTACTAGGTGAGAACTCAGGTTGTCTGGACAGTAACAAGGTGAGAATTCAGGTTGTCTGTACAATTACAAGGTGAGAACTCAGGATGACTTGACAGTTCTCTGGTTCAGATTCTTAAGAGGAGCAAGCTCATTGGTTGGAGTCCTTCTTCCCAGAAGCCCTTGCATTATCCCATGCCCATTCTCTGGGAGGATAAAAGAGGACAGCACTCCAGAAAGAGGAGAAGACTCTGCACTACATCAGGCTTGACGGGGCTCTCTGCAGAAAGGGAAGTCACTTCTCTGGACAAGAGTTAAGAGCAATTGCCTGGAGACAACAGTTCTCTACAGGAAGAAGAATCTGTCTGAGAGATTTGAGTTGACACCGCAGATCTCCCCCCAGAGAGCGATCGGCAGTGTCTGGAGACAACAGCTCGTTACAGATACTTATTTTTGAAGCTTTTTTTATTTTCAAAATACATGCATAGATAGTTTTCAACATTCACACTTGAGAAAATCTTGTGATCCAAATTATTTTCCCTTATCTCCCTTAACTCCCTCCCCTGGATGACAAGAAAGCCAATATGTATTAAATGTGTGTAATCCTTCTATATATGTATCCACAGTTATCATTGCTGCACAAGAAAAATCATATGATGATTTTTCTTATGCAACTAGATAACTGTATAAATATGCATACACATATTGGATCTAACGTGTACTTCAACATATTTAACATGTGCTGGAGTTCCTGCCAGATAGGGGAAGAGGTGGAGGGAAGAAAGGGAAATTTTGCAACAAAAGGTTATGCAAGGGTCAATATTGGAAAAATTACTTTGTAAATAAAAAGCTTTAATTTAAAAAAAAAATCAGATGAAAAAGGAAAAAAAATGAGAAAAGACAAAATACAAGCAAAAATAATAAAAAAGTGAAAATACTATATTATGATCCATACTCAGTCCCCACACTCTTTTCTCCGAGTACAGATGGTTCTCTCCATCACAAGACCCTTGAAACTGGCCACAATCACCTCACTTTTGGAAAAAGCTAAGTCCATCAGTACTGATCATCATATAATCTTGTTGCTGTGTATAATGTTTTCTCGGTTCTACTCACTTCACTTAGCACCAGTTCATGTAAGTCTGGGTCTTTCTGAAATCATCCTAGCTGATCATTTTTTAGAACAATAATATTCCAAAACATTCATATACAATAACTTATTCAGCCATTCTCCAACTGATGAGCATTCAGTCAGTTTCTAGTTCCTTGTCATTTCAAGAAGAACTGGTACAGACATTTTTGCACATGTGATTCTTTTCCCCTTTTTTATGATCTCCTTAGGATATAGTAACAGTATAAGCACTGCTGAATCAAAGAGTATGCACAGTTTGATAGCCCTTTGGGCATAGTTCCACATTGCTCTCCAGAATGGCATGATTAGTCCACAACTCCACCAACAATGTATTAGTGTCCCAGTTTTCCCATAGCCCCTGCATCATTTATCATTATCTTTTCCTGTCATTTTTCCCATCATCTTTCTTGTCACATA
The DNA here is from genome assembly GCF_048593235.1 of Sminthopsis crassicaudata. Classification (NCBI taxonomy): domain Eukaryota; kingdom Metazoa; phylum Chordata; class Mammalia; order Dasyuromorphia; family Dasyuridae; genus Sminthopsis; species Sminthopsis crassicaudata. Next base: position 516,927,080 of record NC_133618.1, read on the forward strand.
GCCAATCTGAGAGGTGTGTAGTGGTACCTCACAGTTTTCTTAATTTGCATTTCTCTGATTAATATTAATTTAAAGCATTTTTCATATGACTAGAAATGGTTTTAATTTTATCTGAAAATTGTCTTTTCATATCCTTTGATCATTTATCAATTGGAGAATGGGCTTGCATTCTTATAAATTTGTGTCAGTTCTCTACATATTTTAGAAATGGTGCATTTATCCAAACCCTTGGATGTATTTTTTCCCAGTTTACTGTCTGCATTGGTTTTCTTTGTACAAAAACTTTTTAACTTAATACAATCAAAATAATCCATTTTGCATTCTGTAATGTACTCTAGCTCATCTTTGGCCACAGATTCCTTCCTTCTCCACGGATCTGAGAGGTAGACAATCCTTTGTTCTTCTAATTTGTTTATAGTATCACTTTTTATGTCTAAATAATGAGCCCATTTCGACCTTATCTTGGTATACAGTGTCAAGTGGAGAGTAAATGCCTACTTTCTGCCATACTAATTTTCAATTTTCCCAGCAACTTCGTCACATTGTAAGTTCTTTTGCCAAAAGCTGGGATCTTTGTATTTATCAAACACTAGGTCATTATAGTCATTGATCATTGTGTCTTGTAAACTTAACATATTCCAATGATCGACTATTGTATTTCTTAGCCACTGCCAAATAGTTTTAATGAATCCTGCTTTATAATATAATTTTACAGATCCTTATTTTTTAAAATCTTCCTTCTCTTTAAATCCTTCTTTTATGTCTTTCTCATATATTAAATGAGGATGTTTTTAATGATTATTTAATTTTATTTCCTGCATAATGAGAAGGTTGTACTCAAAGACCTCAAAAAACTCACCAAGTTTTGATTTTCTGATACTATGATCCTATGTTATGAATAACTACCAAAAGTTATGAATAACCATAGCAGTGGTGCTTTTGAATAAGTTGAAGGGGCTATCTACAAATTATTTACTAAATCAGGAAAAATTACGCAGCAGAAAGAAGAAACACTGCTAAGGAATCCTACCATAGACTACTATAGTGAGTCACTATTATAAAATCCAAAATCAAATCACAGTGAATCATTATTTTAGCCAATGTCAGCATAGGAATTCTTACAAAGGTTTTTTCCCTTTATTTTTATTTTTATTGAGGTGGGTGACCAGTACTGGGAACAGGATCTAGTCAGTAGAATAACTCATAGAATATTTCAGCATGGATATTGAATTAAAGCTTATGTCTCTATATTAGGGCAAGAAGTCTGGATCTAGCAATGACAGTCCTGATACTGAAGAGAGCAAGAACAGGACAGTTCTACTCCTTGTACCCTAGAGTTTAGTCACAGATACTTTGTGAAATTTGATGGGGAAGCATCCCTAGGAATGACTGGCCTATAGCATAGGAAAGAGTGACCATAGTTCCTGGTCTGTGTACCAGACAAGAATCACGGGAATCATTATGTGACAATAACCAAGGTGTGAGGCCTCAAGATTCATCCTATAGGAGCAGAAAATTTAAGAGACCAGCAACTTTTAAATCAAGTCAGGGAGCACAATATAAGAATTTACCTGCAGTTGGCTTGTTATAAATTTCCAGAAACTTCCATCTTTCTAACAAGAGAATAAATAGCCTTAGAATTTGTTTACTGGAGTGACTCAGACTTGGGACCTGTAAACTTTCAGTGTATTCTAAGCAATCAGATTTGCAGTAAAGTCTATATGCTGCCCTTATGCTCTAAACTCAGCACTTGACCCTGGTTTGGATCTTGAAAACACAATCTATAAGCTCCTATCTGGTTGGTGCTTTAGTAGATTATTTCAGTCCTCATTTGCAGTTAGCCAGATATGAGGTTCTGCAGAATTAGAGCAAGAGAAATGTCACTCCCTTCTTGGTTTTATCCCTCTGCCTTCGTCATTCATCTGAGGGCCTCATTCTAGTCCTGTGAGTTAACTATCAACCCTGCTCCAAGATCAGAGCCTCAAAACTGCTATACCATTCTGTTCCTTCTTCTTGTCTAGTCATGTAGCCACATGTTTGATCTGTAACCTGACTCTTTATATAAGTAGGTCCCTGCCTCAGTCCATGCAAGATTATTTACCAAGTCAGAATGACACTGGTGACTGATTCTTTTGTGCCCTTTAGATTATACAGCATCAGATCTTATCCTTGCTTCATATGACATTCTTTGCCTTTGTACACAGCTGTAAGTCTCAATGACCTATGCCATAAAGCTCTGTGCAAAGTATTTTTTTTTGATAAATCCTTCCAATCTACCCAATGTTTAAAGGTCTTTGATTCACTCCTTTTGCAGTGATTAAAAACAAAAATGATTCACTGTGGATTCCAATAGACTTTCCAATTCCTTTCCAATTGTAAATAATTGTGGGAGAGATCTAGGCACTTCTGCTTTCTCCTGCTCTGATGACTTTGCTGACCTCAGGAACTCTATTTCATCATCATCTTCCATCTCCATCTTGATATTAGTATGCATTTAGAGTGGAATTAGAGATTCCCTGATCTAGGTAAAATGCAATGAAATGTCTACCCATCTAGACACCTGGAAAATGTTTAAGTGGCTTCAGATGCCCCTGTCTTTTCAGTTTACAATAGGTTAATATCATATTCAATTTTCACATTCAAAATGAAAAATGACAGGTTTTTATTTAGAATATATTGGAACTATGCATGGCTCTCTGATTTTTCATAACTTCCCAAGGAGGCAGTATTTTTCTACCCAGGAACAACAAATAATCCACACTGGTTAGTCCTGTCAAAATCAAGTTGACAGAATTACTCTTTTTAAAAAATCCAATAATTCAAGTATTATTCACATATAATAAGTCAAGCTTTGTAATTATATACTACAGAATATTTTATTTTAAAAAAGAAATGTGAATATATGGGAGTGACATTCCCTTTAAGTTATTATAACTAATGATAGTTGATTGGAAGGTAACTATAAGCCTTCATCTCTAAGCAAAATGTGAACAAACGCTTCCCCTCATCTGCAGCATATCTAACAAGTGACTGTTCAAGTGAAAGACATATTGTGGAATGGATCTCAGTACCTCTCAAGGCAGCTCATTTCACAGTTTGAAGCTCTATTGGTCAAAGTTTTTCTTATATCAAAATGAATCTGCAACTTCTACTCATTGCTTCCAATTTTGTTCTCTGAGGTCAAGCAGATTAAAGTGAATTATTTTTCTAGGGTTCAGCCATTCACATATTTGAAGATAGCTATTATTACCGTCTCACTTCCACAACCAAGTCTTCTCTTCTCCAAAGTAAAAATCATAGTGCTTCCAACCAATGCTCATATAACATTATCTGAGGGTCCTTACTGTTTGTAGTCTTCTGTATTTTCTTCAGATTGTCAATGTCTTTGTAAAATGAAGTACCCACTATTATAATATGAAAACTTCAAGTAATATTAGGTAGCAATCATAATATCATTCAGCAAACCTAAAGTAAACAGGATTAAAATACTTTTTGCTCAACATTTAAAGTTATAGAGAAGTTAAAAAAATCTGCATGAATCTCTCTACAGAAATTTACTTCAAAAAAACCTCATGTGCTGACAAATGTAAGAAAACATAATGTATTTAATAATTCAACATTTAGTCACATTGGTATTTACAATGCCACTATTTTTTTCTTTTAAAGCTTGCTGACAAATTTTTAATCACTGCCATTTAAATTGATATAACATATTTTCAGTGTTCTGATTATGTAAACAACTTTTGTGATATTGAATTTGTTTTTGACATATTTACCTTTTGTTTTTCTATGAACATGCTCAGTCATTTTTTCATTGAGTATTTACTGATCATGTAAACATCAAGTAACCTAGAAAATAGAGAGATGCGATAAGCAGAATTTTCAAGGAAAGCCAGAAAGAAAAGTCTTTAATCTATCCCTGCATTAATTAAATATTTATCTGGAATTGTAAGCTTAGCATCATATGAGGGTAACTAAGTATCTAGGGTATCTCCTATAAAAAATGTTTTGCCCTTCCCTTTCCCTCCCTTCCCCCACCCCTTTCCTTAGATTGCAAGAGATTAATATATGTTAAACATGTGCAATTCCTCTATACATCTTTCAACAAATATGCTGCACAAGAAAAATCAGATCAAAAAGGAAAAAATTAGAAAGAAAACAAAATGCAAGAAAACAACAACAAAAAAAGGGTGAAAATACTATGCTGTGGTCCATCAGTTCCCTACAGTCCTACAGCAAGCTGATTTTAGAAAGACCTGAAAAGATTTACATGAATTGATGCTGAGCAAAACAAGTAGAACCAGGAATACAAAGTGCACAATAACAAGAAGAATGTGTGATGAACAAGACTTATCACCATTATCTATCAGTAGTTTAGGGATTCAAAGTAATCCCAGTAGACTTAGGATAGAAAATGCCATCTGCATCCAGCAAAAGAATTAAGGAGACTAAATTTAAATCACCACATGCTATGTTCACTTCTTTGTTGTTGTTGTTGTTGTTTTTTTTAATCTCTCCCATCATTTTTCTCTTTTTTTCTTCCAACATGATTCATAATGAAATGTGTGCTAAAATAAGCAAAAATTAAAAAAATAAATTGGACTCAGTTCTCTATTGTAGAAATGAGATCTTTTCTTTCAGAAACAATAATTGTAAAAAGTGTTTCCCAATTTTCTGCTTCCCTTCTAATCTTGGCTGAATTGGTTTTGTTTGTGCAAAAACTTTTTAATTTAATATAATCAGTATGATCCATTTTGTACTTTATTGTGTTGTCTAGTTCTTCTTAGGTTATAAATTCCTCCCTTCTCCAAAGATTTCATATGTAAACTATTCCTTACTCTCCTAATTTCCTTACAGTATCGTTCTTAATGCCTAAATCAAGCACCCATTTTGACCTTATTTTGGCATGCAATGTGAGACACTGATCTATGTTGAGTTTCTAACATACTATTTTCCAATTTCCTCAGCAATTTTTGTGTAATAGTGAGTTCCTATCCCACAAACTGGACTCTTTGGCTTTATTAAACAGTAGACCACTATAGCTATTGATTATTGTGTCTTGTGTACCTAACCTTTTCCACTGATCCATCATTTTATTTATTAGCCAGAATAAGATGCTTTTGATGACTGCTGCTTTATAAAGAGTTTTAGGTCTGATACTGTTAGGCTACCATCCTTCAACTCCTTTCATTTTAAGGAGAAACTTGACTGCTTGCTAGTTTCTATAAACATCCCCTCCTGACCAATCTCTGTTCTACTGCTCACACTAGGATTTTTCTCCTTCAATTCTCAGAATTTTCCATCTATCCATTAAGGTTAAGATCAAACCCACACCCCTCCATTATAACTCTTTTTCTTTTTTGCCAGGCAGTAGTTATCTTTCTTTTGGTGACTTTACAAAGCCCTCAACTTTCATATATTTTAATGCTTATGACATACAAATTTATTGCATTTTTATAAATTGTAATATTCTCTTCTCTAAAGTATAATCATTCTCTGTGAGCAGGTTTCTTGGGGGGCTTCCGGAGGCAGTTCAGTTCCAATGCAGCCAGAAGTTAGTTCAGATCCTTTATTGTGTCCTTCAAAGTCTTGAATCTTTTCCTGGGGCCTGGTTAACTTTTTTAGAGGCATATCTTTCTCCTTAGTGCCCAGAACTCTCTGAATGTCTCCAGCCAGCAGGAAGGTAGAAGTTGGAATGAATCTTCTCTGCCTCCAAGAGTGGGATTGCGGGCTTCTGTGGGCTTCTTGCTTATATTTCTTCCCAATTTGTGAATCTCCTCAACTTGTGAATCTCCTTGACTTGTGACTCTTCTCCTTATATATGCTCTCTAAAGGTGTGAACTAATGTGTGAACTCCTTTAAAAATGTGAACTCCTTTAAAGGTGTGAACTAAGCACCTTGTTTCAAGTCCTGGCCCATAACAATATGTATCTGAATCTTGTTACCATAATGGAATCAGAAGAATAGGCACCACATGTTATACCGTATCAGTTTCTCCTCCAGCATCTAGCACATGTGGTTTGAACATAATACAGGCATAATATAAATAATGTTCATTTCCTGCTCTATAGAAACTTATAGTCTCATAGAAAGCAATAATACATACACATAAACACACATATATAAATAAAATCCAAACAAGAATGTTAGGGAAGAAGTTATAGTAGATAGGGCACTTGCCTTGAATACCTAGGTTCAAGACTTGTCTCTGATATGTACTGAATGTATGACTGTGATTATGTCACTTAACCTCAAAGCATCACAGACAGGTTTCTAAGACTATAACTTAGCAAAAAAACTATATAGTTGTAACAGTAACAGTAGGGGAACACAGATGATTTTACTTTGCTAATGATTCTACAATTCCCTAATTAACTATTCCTAATCAGAAAGTCATCTTTGACTTTTATCATTCCCACATCCAATTAGCTGTGTTATTTATGCCTCTCTATTATTTCATATATTCTCCTTCCTCTACTGTCTTCTTTCTAACCCAGATTTTTGTTGTTGTTGATGTTGTTGTTCAGTCATTTTTTTTTCGATCATGCCCAACTTTTCATGGCCCTACTTGGAATTTTCTTAGCAAAGATACTGGATAGGTTTTTACATATCTTTCTCCTGATCAATTTATAGATGAAATACTTACACAACAGATGACATAGCTAGTATCACATAGCTAGTATCTGTCTAAGGTCAGATTTGAACTCAAGAAGATGTGTCTTTCTGACTCCTGACCTAGTACTCTAGAAATACTCTATCCCCTGCAACATGTAACTGATCCAATTCTATTGTGGAGGAAGTAACTAAGCTCTTCTCAAGAGCCTATCATATAACTTGCAGTTTCAAGAGTTTTTAATTAGAACACTCCACATGTTATCAGATCCATGTTGTAACCTGTCTTGTATTTTATCTCTGACAGGGATACCAAGGAACATGGTTGACCTTTCCAATATCAACTTTATGAAGACATAGCCCAGGCATTCTAGTTTTCCTTAAAAACTTGTTATCCTATCATCTCTGAATGTAACTAAAATGTTGAAGCTATTTTTATTTTCAGAACATACCACTATTTCCAGTAAAAAAAATTCTTGAGCTGCATGGTACCATGATGATGATAGAAAGAGTTCTTATAATAACACTACTACCACCACTATTAATGATGATGATGATGATGATGATGATGATGATGATGATGATGATGATGATAAATACCATTCATACTATGAGTTATGGATTATGGCACAATAAGTAAATATATATCAGGGTGATTTAAAACAGAAATTCTTTGTGTCATGAAACTGGTTTTAGCTCTGTAGGATTGGTGAGCATACTGAAACACTCTCTAACTGAACTCTGGCAATAGTATTGGCTTAGCATCTGAGCCAGAAAGATGAAAATATTCCAGTAAATCTAAGAAATAGCTAGGGAACCACAATACTTTAGGATGCCTACAGTAGTTGAAATTACTGTGATGACAAACTGCACACACACACACACACACACACACACAATACCACACATACACATATACACAACAAAACAGTTGAATGACTGGAATGTTTTCTATCAGAAAAAGAAGAAACCCAACAGAACAAATATTAAATATCAATACTTCACTTTGTGGAAATGCTTTAATGTGGATAATACTGACCATTAAAACAGACCATAAATATGCATAAAATAGATTGAAGGTTGAATAACTTTATTATGCACCATACAAATTGCATAACAAAATTTAAAATAGACAACTAGTTATAGGCCAAGATTTCATGCTTTTTTTCAATGTTGCCCTCAGTTCCAAGTCATCTAGCCAATGACAGAAAGTCTGATAATGTACCCACCAATCCAATAAGGTCAAGAACAAATATTTTAAAAATGGGATTTTCCAGGGAGATTATTTAATCTCACTATGTATCTATCTAAGCTTAAATCCATTACTTCTAATTTTTAATAGAATTAGATTTGAAGTCAAAAAAGTGATTCTGGCAAAATATCATACTAACAACTTGATGTAAGTAGATATTCTCAAAACATTTATAAGCACATTAACAGATACTTCATTTCATGAAAACTTTCTTCAACAAAATGAAAATGTCAGTTAAACTTGGTATATATAAATTCCTAATGTGTATCAAAGGAGAATAGAGAATGAAAGCATTAAGCTTACATCTGGAAGTAGTTAAACCATGACATAAAGACAATTGTTAGATATATCTTTGATTCCTCCAAACAGGACAAATCAAGGATTATCAAGGAAAAAAAAATAATTAAGCTGCATATGTTAAGTGATTGGTTAACACCCTGAAATCACAATTTAACAGAAAGTGCATATTTAGAGGAAATAACATTAAATTATTTGTATAATTTGTGAGGCATAGTTTTTGATGCAACAAAACGTATAGCAATAGTTTTAAAACAAACATTCTTAAACCTTTTTGTTTCATGAATCATTTCTGTTGTCTGATGATCATTATATATTCCTCAAAAAAAGAAAAGAGCAGAGATAAATAGAAAAATCTGACATTCCAATAAAAGTGAAGGATAAAAAGTGAATAGGAAAAAAAAACCATAAGAGATTCAATAAGGTTAAACTGTTTACATTACTACATAAGAAAATGATACCTGTAACTCCTGAGACTTTCTCATTAATATGGCCACTAGGAGAAGTATAGATAAACAGAAGATAGGGGTATGAGTTGAATATTATGTGAAGCTTATCTAAAACAATAATATTAAGACATGAGAAACAGGAATGCCCTGGGGAAGGGAAAGGGAAGAGGTAGAAAAGATTAGATTATCTCACATAAAAGAGGGACAAAATAACTTTCATAGTAGAGAGGAAAAAGGAGAAGAGAAGGGACCATTACAACTTTGTTCTCATCAGAATTGAATCAAAGAGGGAGTAATATCCTTCTTTGTCAACTGAACATAGACTAAAATAATTGTCTTATTCTATATGAGAGTAGGAGAGGAGAGGGATAAAAAAAGGAGTGATAAAAGAGAGGGTAGAATAGAGGTAAATCTCAAAAGCAAGAGAATAAAAGGAGAGAATAGGACAAACAGGAGGAAATAGGAGAGGGATATATATAGTAATCAAAATTGTGAAAAAAAATTATAGCAAGTTTCTTTGGGGGAAAATGTTTTTTAACATGTAGAGAACTGAGACACCTTTTTAAAATAAAAAGCATCCCCCAATGTATAAATGGTCAATAGGAATTGGCAGTTTTCAAACAAAATAATCAAAGCTACTGTGGTCACATGAAAAAAAATGCTCTAAATCACTATTTATTAGAGAAATATAAATTAAAACAACTCTGAGCCTTCCAGAGTTGGAGCCAAGATAGTGGAATAAAGCCAGGGAGCTACTCAAGTTCTTCCAGTTTCCCTCAAAAACTACATGAAACCAAGCCTTTGAACAAGGTATCATGGCATGAAGCCATTCTCTGGATCAGTCTCACTGGGGTGAAAAGGGTGTTCAGTCCATCTCAGACAGACTCTAGAAAAAATGGTGATAGGGTCTTAATCACAGCAAATCAGCAACTAAGACCCTTATTCCTGGCTCAGGAGAGAAGAAAATCAATGTGACAACCTCCATTCTCAACTCAGAAGGCAAATTCTGAGAAACCAGGCTGTTTCCTGATAAGAGCAGGCAAAGCTACCTCCTGAAAACTCAAGGGGCCCCTATGCTCAAGTTAAGGCTAAGACCTGTACAGGAATCTTTGTATAGGGCCCCCTTTACCCCAGGAGCAGATCATACAAGTAAATCATAAATCCCAACCATAAAAGTAAAATACCAAAAGAAAAGGAAAGGAAATGAGCAAGAAACAAAAAAGAACTTTGAACACGGAAAGCTACAACTCAGATGAGGACAAAATGTCCATAGGGCAAATGGAAGCTAATGACTCTATCAGATGGCAAGAATTCATCAAACAAACTAAAAAGAATGAAAAACTGGAAGTGTGAAATACCTTATTGGCAAAACAGCCAACCTGGAAAAGAGATCCAGAGGAGACAGTTTTAAAATTTAAAATTTTAAATTAAAATTTTAAATTATGTAACTACTTGAAACCATGATGAAAAAAAGAACCTTAATAGCATTCTTCAAGAAACCATTAAGGAAAACTGCCCCAATATTCTAGAAATAGAGAGGGTAATACCATTGAAAAAATTCATTGATTACCTCTGAAAATATATCCCATAAGGAAAACAAAACAAAACAAAACAAAACAAAGTTGCAAAACTCCATATCTACAATCTCAAAGAAAAAATACTGCCACCCAAAAACAATTCAAATATCAAGGAGCAATAGTTAGGATTATTGAGAATCTGGCAGCTTCTAAAATAAAGGACTGAAGGATCTTGTATACTACATATATTCCAGAAGACAGGATTACAGCCAAGAATCAACTATCCAAGGAGATTCAGCATCATCTTTCAGGGGTGGAGATGGAGCTTCAATAAAGGAAGAGACTTTCAATCATTTTTATTGAAAAAAAAAAGAAATGGAAATTTTAATCTACAAACATAGGATTCAAGAGAAGTATTGAAAGGTAAAGAGAGGCAAATATATAATTATATATTATTTAAAGGTTAAATTGTTTAGATCCTTAGATGGGAAAATGATATCTGTAACTCATGAGAACTGTATCTAACACTGAGGCAGACAGAGGGGGCCATCACATGGACTGAGGGTATAAATTGTGAATAAACTTTGATGTGATAACATCACAGAAAAAAGACATTAAGGGGTGGGGAAAGAGGAAAAGGGAAGTTTAATGGGACAAGAAGTTCACATGAAGGGGTGCAAAAAACCTATCAACATGGAGGGGGGGAAGTGGAAAGATCATTGTCTGAAACTTGATCTTATCAGTTTTGGCTCTAAGAGGGAATAATTTAATCATTCAGTCAAGTATAGAATTTTATCTAATCCTATAAAGAAGTAGAAGGAAAGAGGAAAGAAAAGAGAGTGGTAGAATAAAAAGGAGGGCAGAAATACTAGAGAAAGAGGTAAAAGAAGAGAGGAAGGGATGAGAGAAGATAAGGTCATGGGTGGGGTGGGATAAAAAATACTATCATGGACAGTGGAAAGAGAGAATAAAATATATAAAGGGGAGAAAATAAGATGGAGGGAAATATAGAGCTGGTAATCATAATTGTACATGTGAATGGGATAAACTCTCCCATAAAACAGAAGCAAATAACAAAATGGATTTAAAAAACAGAATCCTACATTTAACACAAAATGACATAAACACAGTAAAGGTAAAAGGCTGGAACAGAATTTATTATGCTTCAGCTGATGTAAAAAAAAAAATTCTGATATCAGATAAAATAAGAGCAAAAATGGATCTTATTAAAAGAGATAAAGAAGGAAAGTAAATCTTGATAAAGGGTACCATAAACAATGAAACAGAAATGATACTAAATGTATATGTATCAAGTGGTAGAGCACGCAAATTCCTAGAGAAAATTTTAAGCAAATTATAGGAAGAAATAAAAAGCAAAACTATACTATTGGGGAAATCAATATTCCCCACTCAGAATCAGAAAAACCACAAAGTAAACAAAAAACTGAGGTGGGATATAGAATTCTAGAAAATCTAGATATGGTAGACTTCAGAGAAAACTCAATAGGTATAGGGAGGAATAAACATTTTTCTCAGCAGTACAAGTGCAAGTACAAGGCACCTACAAAAAATTGATGACGCATTAGGACATAAAAACCTCAAAATCAAATGCAGAAAAGCAGAAATTTTAAATGCTTCTTTTTCACATCATAATACAATAAAATTATATTTAATGAAGGTCCAGGGAAAAATAGACTAAAAATCAATTGGAAATTAAATAATCTAATTCAAAAAAATGATTGACTTAAACAACAAATCACAGAAACAATCCATTATTTCATTCAAGAGAATGACAATAATGAGACAATATACTGAAACCAATGAGATGCACCCAAAGCAGTTCTTAGGGGAAATTTTATATCTCTAGCTAGCTACATGAATAAAATAGAGAAAGAGGTGATTAATGAAGTATGTATGCAACTAAAAAGCAAGAAAAAGAACAAATTACACCCCCAATTAAATACTGACTTAGAAATTATGAAACTCAAAGAAGAGATTAAGAAAACTATTGAACTAATAAAAATGCTCAAAATTACTATTGATTAGATTAAGGAAAATGAGTAGATGCACATTTATTTAAGATTTTAGCACATCAATATTCATTAAGGAAATTGGTCTATAATTTTCTTTCTCAGTTTTTGATCAACCTGGTTTAGGTATCAGTACCATGTCTGTGTCATAAAAGGAGTTTGTCAGGACTCCTTCATCCCCTATTTTTTCAAATAGTTTATATAGCATTGGGGCTAATTGTTCTTTAAATGTTTGGTAGAATTCACATGTAAATCCATCTGGTCCTGGGGATTTTTTCCTGGGGAGTTGATTAATAGCTTGTTCTATTTCTTTTTCTAAAATGGGACTATTTAAGCAATTTATTTCCTCCTCTGTTAATCTAGGAAGCCTATATTTTTGGAGGAAGTCATCCATTTCACTTAAGTTATCAAATTTATTGGCATAAAGTTGGGCAAAGTAACTCATTATTTCTCTAATTTCCTCTTCATTGGTGGAAAGATCCCCCTTTTCATTTGTAAGACTAACAATTTGATTTTCCTCTTTCCTTTTTCTGATCAGCTTTACCAAAGGTTTATCCATTTTATTGGCTTTTTCATAAAACCAGGTCTTGGTTTTATTTATTAATTCAATAGTTTTTTTTTTTTTTTTTTACTTTCAATATTATTGATTTCTTCTTTTAATTTTAGAATTTCAAGTTTTGTATTTGGTTGGGGGGTTTTAGTTTGGTCTTTTTCTAGCTTTTTGAGTTGCAAGCCCAATTTGTTAAACTTCTCTTTCTCTATTTTGTTCAAATAAGCCTCTAAAGATATAAAATGTTCCCTTATTACCGCTTTAGCTGCATCCCACAGATTTTGGTATGATGTCTCATCATTGTCATTATCCTAGGTGAAATTATTAATTGTTTCTATAATTTGCTGTTTTACCCAGTCATGCTTTAAGATGAGATTATTCAGTTTCCAATTACTTTTTGGTCTATTTACCCCTAATTTCTTACTGAATGTAGCTTTTATTGCATTGTGATCTGAGAAGAAGGCATTTGTTATTTCTGCCTTCCTACATTTAATTTTGAGTTCTTTATGTCCCAATATATGGTCAATTTTTGCATAGGATCCCTGAACTCCTGAGAAGAAAGTATATTCCTTTCTATTGCCATTCAGTTTTCTCCAAAAACCTAGTTTTTCTAATGTTCTATTTACTTTTTAAATTTCTTTCTTGTTTGTTTTGTGGTTTGATTTGTCTAAATCTGAGAGTGCAAGGTTGAGATCTCGCACTATTGTAGTTTTACTGTCTATTTCTTCTTGCAATTCTCTTATTTTTTCCTTTAGAAAGTTAGATGCTATACCACTTGGTGCATATATGTTTAGTATCGATATGGCTTCATTATGCTACCTTTTGGCAGGATATAGTTTCCTTACTTATCTCTTTTAATTAGATCAACTTCTGCTTTTGCTTGATCTGAGATAAAGAAGGCTACCCCTGCTTTTTTGGCTTTACCTGAAGCATAATAGATTCTGCTCCAGCCTTTTACCTTAACTCTGTATGTATCTCCCTGTTTTAAGTGTGTTTCCTGTAAACAACATATTGTATTTGTCTGACTTTTGATCCAGTCTGCTATCCGTCTCCAGTGGATGGGAGAGTTCATCCCATTCACATTTGCAGTTAAAACTACTGATTCTGTATTTCTTGCAATCATATTATCCCCATATTATGCTTTTTTCCCTTAATCCCTCTGAACCCTACCCCAATATTTAATTTATAGACCCCACTTATGACGCACAGCCCTCCCTATTTAGTATCCTTCCCCCCTCCTTCCAAGTCTCTTCCCTTATTCCCCTTTTCCTTTTCCCTTTTTCTCTCCCCCCTTTTAATGAGGTGAAAGAGAATTCTCTGAAAAACAAATATGTCAATTATTTACTCTTTGAGCCTCTTCTGATGGGAGTAAGATTCACACAATGTTTCTCCCCCTCTCTAAATTCCCTCAGATATGGTATATTTTCTATGTCTCTTCCTGGGATGTAGTTTCCCTCTTTTTATCACTCCTTCCCCTTTTTCTGATACTACCCCCTTCCCTTTATTACACCCTCCTTTTTTTATATAAGTAAAATTAAATTATCCATGCGGACTTTCTATATATCCACAACAGAGATACAGTTCTCAAGGTTTCTGGATACCTTTTTCTGTTTTTCTTCAGTCTTGTGGATGTAGATCAAAATTTGTTTAAGTCTGTTTTTTTTTTCTTAGAAACATATGGAATTCCTCTATTTCATTGAATGACCATCTTCTTTCATGAAAAAAAAAATGCTAAACTTAGCTGGGTAGTTTATTCTTGGTTGCAATCCTTGATCTTTTGCTTTTTGGAATATCAGTTTCCAGGACTTTCTATCTTTTAATGTGGAGGCAGCCAGATTTTGAGTGACTCTTATTGTGGCACCTTGGTTTTTAAATTGTTTTTTTTCTAGCTGCTTGCAAGATTTTCTCCTTTGTGTGGTAATTCTGCAGCTTAGCCACAATATTCCGTGGTGTTCTTTTTTTAGGGTTTTTTCAGAAGGTGTTCAATGAATTCTTTCAATGCCTATTTCCCCTTCTGTTTCTATTATCTCTGGACAGTTCTCTTTGATGATTTCCTGTAAAATAGAATCTAGGCTCTTTTTTTGGTCATAGTTTTTGGGAAGTCCAATGATCCTCAGATTATCTCTCCTAGATCTATTTTCCAGGTCTATAGATTTTCCCAGTAAGTACTTGATGTTATTCTCCAGCTTTTCTTTTTTTTTTTTTTTTTTGTTTGACTGATTCTTGGGTTCTCAATGAATCATTCATTTCTATTTGTTCCGTCCTGATTTTTAAGGAGTTATTTTCTTCATTCACAGTTTTTAGTTCTTTTTGTATATGCCCAATTGAGTTTTTAAATGAATTATTTTGCTCTATTGAATTTTTTCCATTTCCCTATTTTTTTTAGAGAATTATTTTCCTTTTCCAATTCAGAAATCCTATTTTCTTGAGATTTTTTTATATCTTTTCCAATTCAGAAATCCTACTTTCCTGTGATTTTTTAACCTTTTCTAATTCACAAATTTTGTTTCCCTGAATCTCCTGTGAATTCTTTATTTTTTCGAACTCCAATTTCAGAATGTTGTCATTCTCTATCATAGCTTCTCTTTCCTTTCCCCATTTTTCTTCAAACTCTCTTAATTTTTTAATAGTCTCTTCTAGGAGGGAGTTATGTGATGGGGGGCAGGTATCATTCCCCTTTAGGCAGTTATCTGCTGACTCTCTGCTATTAACTTCCTCGGGGTTGGATACCCGCTCTTGCTCTGTGTAGAAAGAATCGATCATTCTTCTTGGCTTTTTACTCATATTTAAAAAGTCTTTGGTCTGTCCTTGGGGTAGGAAATTATTTATTTCTTTCTTTACCAGCTTCCTCCCAGACCGGATGGATGCAGCGGCTCCTGGGCCTGAGCTAAGAGAGAGCTCTGGGAGAGAGTTCCCCACAACCTCCCTGGATGTGCCTCAGAGGTGATTAGCACGGCAGTGCTTTGAGCACGCTGTGTGTCCTAGCAACTTCGCTGAGGTTTAAGACTGAACAGTAAAGGCATCACAAAGTTCATCCAATGTGTCCCGTGGGGTGTGGGTGTCAGCAGCTTATGTGAAAAGCCCTTGCGCTCAAACTGGAAGTGTCTGCCCAGAAACCGTGGTCCCTATTTCAAAGGTTCTGCTTCCCTGGGACTTCTGCAACTTAGTTCCACAGCCTCCAGCCAAGCCAGGCACTATGTGTTGCCTTGGGCCGTGTCCACGCTTTTCAATCTCTTAACTACTCCCAGGTGAAGTCCTGGACAACCTAAGTCGGCCACACCCACAGTGCAGAGATCTGTTGAGTCACTTCCAGATTGGGTTGGTTCTAGTATCTGGCTTTATATTTTAAAGTGGTTTGATTTCTTTTCTGAACTGCTGTTTTATAAGCAGAGAAGAGCTACCAACCTGTGCCAGATTCTTCTATCTCGTGGCTTCTCTGATCCCAGAGCCCTCCCCAGCCTGATTGGTGCAGTGTGCTAGCACGCAACCATCTGTGCTGGCCTCTTTTTTTTTTTTTTCTCCCCTGGGAACCGACTTTTTCTGTTGAAACTCCAGATTCTCTTCAGCTGGTAAGTTGTACTTCCAGTCCTTGTGGTTTCTATCAGTCAAGCGTTATTTTTGAGGCTGATTTAACTAATTGGTATTGAGGGAAGAAGAGAGCTCACAAAATCGTGTGTATCTTCTCCACCATCTTAGCTCTGCCCTGAATAAACCTTTTTCTAAGCAGTCCATGGTACCTACAAAAAACTTGATGATATATGAGGGCATAAAATCCTCACAATCAAATGCAAAAAGGCAGCAACAGTAAGTGCTTCCTTCCTTTTCAGACCACAATGCAATAAAAAGTATATTCAATAAAGGGCCAGGGAAAGATAGACTAAAAACCAAATGGGAACTAAATATCTAATTCTAAAAAATGAGTGGGTCAAACAACAAATCACAGAAAAAAATCCATAATTTCATCCAAGGGAATGACAATAATGAGATGATATACCAAGAAGTTCTTAGGGAAATTTTATATATCTAAATAGTTTCATTAATAAAATAGAGAAAGAGGAGATCAATGAATTGAACATACAACTAAACAAAAAGCTATTAAAAATAACAAATTAAAATCCCCAAATAAATACCAAATTAGAAATTTTGAAATTCAAAGGAGAAATTAATAAAATTCAAATAGAGAAAGCTAGTCAACTAATAAAAAACCAAGAGTTGGTTTTATGAAAAAACTAACAAAATAGATATAGTTTTGGTTATTTTGATTAGAAAAAGGAAAGAAAAAAAATCACCAGCATTAAACTGAAAAGATTGAATTTACAGCCAATGAAAAATTAATTAAAGCAATAATTAGGAGCTATTTTATCCAGTGGCATGGTAACAAATCTTACAATATAACCAAAATGGATAAATATTTACAAAATAAAAATAGCCCAGGTTAACAGAAGTGGAAAAAATTACTTGACTAGTCCCATTTTATCAAAAGAAATTGAACAAGTCATAAATGAATTCCCTAAGGAAAAATCTCTAGGGCTAGATGGATTCACAAGTGAATTCTACCAAAAATTTAAAGAATGATTAAAACCAATACTATGTAAAGTAGTTGGAAAAAAATAGACAAAGAAAGAATACTGCCAAATTCCCTCTATGACAGAAATATGGCACTGATACCAAACCAAGGAAGAGCCAAATCAAAGAAAGAAAATTACAGGCACATCCCCCTAATGAATATTGATACAAAAATTTTAAATAAAATATTAGCAAATAGATTGAAGCATCTATTATATCAACAAGATAATTTACTGTAACCAATATGCCAGTAATGCAGGGCTGGTTCAATATTAGAAAATCTATTATCTACATCTACCATATCAATAACAAAACAGAAATCATATGATAATCTCAGTAGATGCAGAAAAATCTTTTGAGAAAATACAAGTCATTCCTATTAAAAATATGAGAGAGAGTATAGGGATAAAGGGAAATTTCTTTAAAATTATAGAAAATGTCTATCTAAAACCAAGAGCAAGCAATATTTGTAATGGGGAGAAACTGAATGCAAATCAGTAAGATCAGGGGCGAAAAAAGCATGCCAGTTAACACCACTGAAATTCAACATTGTACTAGAAAAGTTGACTTTAGCAATAAGAAAATGCAAATAAATTAGAAGTATTAGAATAAGCAAGGAGTAAATAAAACAATTATTCTTTGAAGGTGATATGATGATATACTTAGAGAATCCTAAAAAAATTCATCTAAAAAACCTTCTTGAAACAATTTAAAGCTTTGAGAAAGTTACAGAAGGAGTGAAAATACCATATTGTGATGTACAATTAGTTCCCACAGTTTTCTCTCTGGGTGTGGATGATTCTCTTCATCACAAGATCACTGGAATTGTCGTGAGTCAGCTCATTGTTGAAAAGAGCCACTTCCATCAGAATTGATCATCATATTATCCTGCTGTTGACATGTAAAATGATCTCCTGGTTCTGCTCATTTCATATAGCATCAGTTCATATAAGTCTCTTGAAGCTTCTCTGGGAACATTCTGCTGATTGTTTCCATAACAATATTATGGAACAATAATATTCCATAACATTCATATCATAACTTATTCAGCTATTTTCCAATTAATGGGCAGCCACTCAGTTTCCAGTTTCTTGCCACTACAAAAAAGGGCTGTCATAAACACTTTTGCACATGTGAATCACTTACCCTCCTTTATAAACTCTTTGGGATATAAGTTCAGAAGAAACACTGCTGGATTAAAGGGTATGCACAGTTTGATAGCCCTTTGGGCAAAGATCAAAATTGTTCTCCTGAATGGTAGAATCAGTTCACAACTTGACTAACAATGTATTAATGTTCCAGTTTTTCCACATCCCCTCCAACATTCAGCATTATCTTTTCCTGAAGATATGTAGTGGAACCTCAGAGGTGTCTTAATTTGCTTTTCTCTGATCAATAGTGATTTAGAACACCTTTTCATATGACTGGAAATGGTTTCAATTTCTTATTCTGAATTATCTGTTCATATATTTTGACCATTTATCAATTATAGAATGGCTTGACTTCGTATAAATTTCATCTCAGGTTCTGCTCTAGCCTTTTCCCTTTACTCTGTATCCCTCTGCATTAAATGTGTTTCTTGTAAACAACAAATTACAAGCTTTTAATACAGTCTGCTATCCACTGCTGTTTTATCGGAGAATTCATCCATTCACATTCATTATTAAAATTACTAAATATGTATATTATTTCATCTTGTTTTCCCCTAGTTGTACTTTTCTCTTTCCTTTCCCCCTTTATCAGCTCCCCAATATTTTGCTTTTGACCACCACCTCCCTTAAACAGCTCTCCCATTTCACAGCCTTTTCCCCTTGCCAAATACTTATTTTATAGAACTAGAAAAATTATTACAAAATTCATTTAAAACAACAAAAGGTCAAGAATATCAAGGGAATTAATGAAAAAAAGTACAAAAGTACAAAGGATGTCATACCAGACCTAAAACTCTATTATAAAGCAGCAGTCATCAAAACTGGTGAACAAACAAGATGATGGGTCAATGGAATAGATTAGATGCAATGACAAAAAATCAAGATCTATTATAATCTAATATTTATAAACACCCAAACTCCAGCTTCTAGGATAAGAAACCACTATTTCACAAAAATTGCTGGGAAAAATGGAAAATTATATGTTAGAAATGCAGCATAGACTTACATTTCACACCTAATACCAAAATAAGTTCAAATCGGTATATGATTTGGGCACAAAGGACAATAACATAAATAAATTAGGAGAGCAAGAAATAATTTACTTGTCAGATCTTTGGAGAAGTGAAGAATTTTTGACCAAAAAAAGAACAAGAGAGAATTATGAAAGGCAAAAGGGGTAATTTTTATTACATCAAATTAAAACATTTTTTACACAAACAAAACTAAAAGGAAGTACAAAGCTGGGAAAAAATCTTTACAGTCATTATTTCTGAGAAAGGTTTTATTTCTAAATTATCTAAAGAACTATGCCAAATTAATAAGAATAGGTCACTTCTCAATTGATAAAGGGTCAAAGAATTTGAACAACTTTCAGATGATGAAATTAAAGCCATCTATAATCATATAAAATGCCTTAAATCATTAATTAAAACAACTCTGAGGTATTGCTTCACACTTTTCAGATTGGCTAAGATGACAGGAAAAGATAATGATAAATTTTGGAGGTGATATGGGGAAACTGGGACATTATTATGTTGTTATTGAGTTGTGAAATGATGCTACCATTTGGGAGATAAATCTGGAACTATGCCCAATAGGCTATAAAACTTCATAACCTTTAACCCAAACCCAGCAATGCCACTACTGGATCTATAACCCAAGGAAATCATAAAGAAGGGAAAAGGATCCATATGTATAAAAATGCTTGTAGCAGCTCTTTTTTTTTTTTTTTTTTTTTTTTGGTAACATAGAATTGGGAAATGAGTTGATGTCCATCAGTTGGGAAATGGCTGAATAAGCTGTGGTATATCAAGACAATGTAATATTATTTGTCTTTTAAAATGATAAATAAGCTGATTTTAGAAAAGCCTAGACTTAACACCCTATACCAAGATAAGATCAAAATGGGTCCATGATTTAGGCATAAAGAATGAGATCATAAATAGATTAAAGGAACAGAGGATAGTCTACCTCTCAGATATGTGGAGGAGGAAGGAATTTATGACCAGAGGAGAACTAGAGATCATTATTGATCACAAAATAGAAGATTTTGATTACATCAAATTAAAAAGATTTTGTGCAAAAAAACCTAATGCAAACAAGATTAGAAGGGAAGTAACAAATTGGGAAAATATTTTTACAATTAAAAGTTCTGATAAAGGCCTCATTTCCAAAATATATAGAGAACTGACCCTAATTTATAAGAAATCAAACCATTCTCCAATTGATAAATGGTCAAAGGATATGAACAGACAATTTTCAGATGATGAAATTGAAACTATATCCATTCATATGAAAGAGTGTTCCAAATCAATACTGATCAGAGAAATCCAAATTAAGACAACTCTGAGATACCACTACACACCTGTCAGATTGACTAAGATGATAGGAAAAGATAATGATGAATGTTTGAGGGGATGTGGGAAAACTGGGACACTGATGCATTGTTGGTGGAGTTGTGAAAGAATCAAGCCATTCTGGAGAGCAATTTGGAACCATGCCCAAAATGTTATCAAACTGTGCAATGCCCTTTGAGCCAGCAGTGCTACTACTGGGCTTATATCCCAAAGAAATACTAAACAAGGGAAAGGGACCTGTATGTGCCAAAATGTTTGTGACAGCTCTTTTTGTAGTGGCTAGAAACTGGAAAATGAATGGATGTCCATCAATTGGAGAATGGTTGGATAAAATATGGTATATGAACGTTATGGAATATTATTGCTCTGTAAGAAATGAACAGCAGGATGAATACAGAGAGTTTTGGAGAGACTTGCATGAACTGATGCTGAGTGAAATGAGCAGAAATAGGAAATCACTATACACTTCAACAACAATACTGTATGAAGATATATTCTGATTGAAGTGAATATCTTCAACATAAAGAAAATCCACTTCACTTCCAGTTTATCAATGATGGACAGAAACAACTACACCCAGAGAAGGAACACTGGGAATTGAATGTAAACTGTTTGCACTACTGTCTTTCTACCCAGGCTACTTATACCTTCGGAATCCAATTCTTACCGTGCAACAAGAAAATTGGATTTACACACATATATTATATCTAGGTTATACTGTAATACATTTAATATGTATGAGATTGCCTGTCATCTAGGGAAGGGAGTAGAGGGAGGGAGGGGAAAATTTGGAAAAAATGAATACAAGGGATAATGCTGTAAAAAAAAAATTACTCATGCATATGTACTGTAAAAACATTATAATTATAAAATTAATTTAAAAAAAAGAAAAGCCTAGAAAGATTTACATGTTGGATCATTACTGTGTTGAGAGAAACAAGTAACACCAGGAATTCATTATACACAATAACAGTAAGGATGCGTGATGATCAACTTGGTGTTTCTCAGTGGTTCAGTCATCTAAAGAAATCCCAATAGACTTTTGACTGAAAATACCATCAGCATCCAGAAAAAGAACTATTGTAATTGAATGTAAATCAACATATGCTCTGTTTCTGTTCTTATGTCTTTTTTCTCTCTCATAGTTTTTCCTTTTTGTTCTGATTTTTCTCTCCCAATATGATTTATAAACAATGTGTATTAAACAAATTCATTAATTAGATCTTTAAAATAACCCACTAAATGAAAGTAAATGCTAGGGAAGAGTAACAAAGACAATAATGCATAAGTTTCTTTCTTTAAGGATTTTACATTCTACTAATATCAACTACTATATTTTTTAAAAGGCAGAAGAAAAAAAAACAAAATTTATTAAATATTTACTATGTATAAAAGTAAGAAAAAACAAAACACCTCTGAGCTATCATACCACACCTCTCAACTTGACTAATATGACAGAAAACAAACATGACAAATGTTGAAAGGTATGTTGGAAAACACTGGATTTGTGAACAGATTCAATCATTCTAAAAAGCAATTTAGAATTATGCCCAAATAGTTCTACAACTATTCATATTCTTTGACTTAGCAATACCACTATTAGGTCTGTATCCCAAAGAAAGTTTTTAAAAAGAAAAAGACATATATATATATATATATATATATATATATATATATATATATATATATATATATATTTTAAAATAGATAGCAGTTCTTAATTGGTGGCAAATAATTGAAATTTAAGAGGATGCCTAGATATTGGAAAATAGCTGAACAAGTTGTTACATGTGATTTGATGGAATACTATTTTGTTATATGAAATGATGAAAATCTGGAAAGACTTCCATGACTTTTGATGACTTATATAAACTGATGCAAAGTAAAATGAGCATAAGAAAACTCTGTATACAGTATAGTAATATGATATGATGATCAAAGATGAATCACTTAACTATTTCAACAATACAATGATCCAAGAAAATTGGCTTATAATAAAAAAAAAAATTGTTATCTATCTTGAGAGAGAGAACTGATTGAGTTTGAATGCAGACCAAAGCTATTCTTTTTTAAAACTTTATTTTTCCATTTTACTTAAAAATTTTTTTTCCAAACCTATGTTTTTTGTTTATATTTTCTTTCACAAAATGACTAATGTGGAAATATGCTTTGCATGATTACACATGTATAACACCTATCAAACTTCTTGCTTTCTCAATGACAAGGGATTAGACAGAGAAAAGAAAAATGGAGCTTAAAATTTAAAAACAGAATGATAAAAAATTTGTCATTGAGAAAATACAAAATAAATAAAAAATTAGAAAAGTTAGTATCATCTTACAACTGGAATTGGAATCATATATCCTAATATTAACCAATTTATTGTTATTTGTTGTTATTTGTGCATTAAACTCTGTTACTATATAGTGCTTCATAAAAGGGAGGGATTATGTACTATATTAATGTGGTGGCAATTATAAGATCAGAAACTTTAATTTTATTAAAAAAAAAAACTTAAAAAGGAATTGGAAATGGGATGAAGCTGATTAAATTTTACAACCCTTGGCATTTTCTTTTCCTCTTCCAATTGTCTTTTACATATCAATGGTAAATGATCTGAACAAATTTATTGGGCTGATAAGAAAATCTGGAGATTAGGTATTTTCATTTTGAAATTCTCACCCTATTCTAGAAATGTTTTATTAGCCATTTCTTGTTTATGATCTGTGGGTCTTAACAAAATAGACTAACAATACAAAACTTCTTATGCTTCCTGATTTATCTCTTTTTTCACTGTCCTTCTCACCTTTCCTTTTCCTGAAATTATTTTCCCCTAAATATCCATTTTCTCATCTTTGGAAAAGGACTTTTACCTGCACCTGAATTATAGATCCTTATTATAGCATTCCTCATGTGATCGTCCAGTGAGGGGACATTTATGTGTCATAGAAATCCATTCTGTTTTCTGTAATTGGGAAGAAGTCTTTTATCTACCTCCCTGTTAAATCCTACCTATTTTGCCTTCATGTGTTTTCCTGATGAAAGGTAAAACCAAAAACAAAAAAACAAAAAAACTCTCAAATATATTTAGGTATCATATAAGTTTGACAACTAAGCAGTGCAGTAATAGAGCACTGGGATCAGGAAGACCTGGCTGAGCCCAAATACAGTCTCAGCTACCTCGCTGTGTGACCCTAGATAAATCACTTAATCCTGATTGCCTTAGTTTCCTCTATGGCAAATTGGCCTGGGTAAGGAAATAGAAACCATTCTAGTATGTTTGCCAAGAAAACTGAAAATGGGTCACATGGAGTTGGACATGACTAAAAAAACTGAACAATAACAACAAATCTTGGAAGTGGGCTTTGGAAGGAGAGTTTCAAATGCTTAACTTTGAAGTTAATCCCCCAAAGGTGGTCTTAGAAAACTGTTGACTCATCAGTTTGCAAATTCTCATGTTATCAATCTGCACAACATATTTCATGCTCCACAGCATCTCATCAAATGCCTTAGTTAATTACTTGCTAATTATACCATCATTGAATGGCTACACTGTGGCAACCATATAATTATGGAGCATAAAGCACTGCGCAGTTACAAGTCTGAGCATATTAGTTGAATATAATAAATCCCTGGCTCATTGTTGATATTTGTCACCTGCTTAACATCACTAATCTCCTTTTGCATAACATAAATTATGTGCTACATATGAAAGAAGGGTCTTTGGAGAGAAACTGAGATTAAAGGAGAAAACTGAGCTAATATCTGAATCTCAGAAGTAAAAAATATGGTTTTCCTTTTTAAAAAAAATTTACCTGGCCATGTTTATTTTATTTTATTTTATTTTTATTATAGCTTTTTATTTACAAGATATATGCATGGGTAATTTTTTCAGCATTGACTCTTGCAAAACCCTCTTTTTCAACTTTTCCCCTCCTTCCCCTCACTCCCTTCCCTAGATGGCAGGCAGACCCATACATGTTAAATGTTAAAGTACATGTTAAATACAATATATTTTTACATATCCATACAGTTATTTTGCTGCACAAGAAAAATCGGACTAAGACATAAGGTAAACATAACCTGAGAAGGAAATCAAAAATGTAAGTGGACAAAAACAGAGAGAGTAAAAATATTATGTTGTGTTTCACTCTCATTTCCCATGTAGCTGGTTCTCTTCATTATTGAACAAATGGAACTGATTTGGTTCATTTCATTGTTGAAGAGAGCCATCTGACCATGTTTTTAAGTGTTGTAGAATTTCCACAAGGATATCAAGGACCCCAAAACAAACAAACAAACAAATAAATAAATAAAATGGAAGAGAAAAATAACTATAACTTCCAATTGCAATGTCAAAAATAGGGATCTAAGCAGTTGATTTCAGAGAGTAGGGAAGTAGGAATAACTAGGGTTGGTTATATTGAATTGAAAGGGACCTCAAAGGCTATTCTAGTCTTTCCTTGTGACAAATGAGAAAACAGAGGCCAGAGATTAAGTGATTTGCTCTTAGTCATACAGCAGAAAAAGTAACTGAAGCAGAATTTGAACTCAGTTGCTTAGATGTCACAATAAATACCTTTTATATTTCCCATATCATTACCACATTCTGGAATCAAATCCTGACTATTCTAATCATCTTTTGGAAGGACACCAATAAGCTTAAGTTTGTCCAGAACTGGGTGGTGAAAAGCCTCATGTTTATAATGTATAAAGAACTATTGTCAGAAGTGGATATTCAATGTTTAAAAACAAACAAATTAATTAATTAATGAACAGGGTACTAAGAAATAACCCCTGTTGTTTGGACAATTTACATGATTTGCTAGGCTTCAGTGTCCTCATCTGAAAATGAAATATTTCTTCCAGTTTTAAAATAGAATTATTTGATGAAAGGAAAATATGGGGAATTTTTTCAAAACTGGTTTTATGCCTTACAACTGGCTTCTTAGAAAATTCTAGCTTTGGCTTCTAGAACAAGTTTACCATAAGGCCCAACTTGGTCAATTCAACCAGCGATTTTGCAAATGAAAATGAAAATAGGAGCCTTAAGCCAATCTCAAAAAAAGTTTAAAATGTAAGTATGTGGTTGCAGAAATGTTGCATTAAATTCTCATGTTATATACCCTCTTAAGATAGCCTTGTTTCTGACAAAAAAATTATAAAATTTTCTGAAATGCTCCAGGTAGTTTCACTGTAATCATTTCTCTCTTACAGATGCTGTAAATGTTTCGTTCCGTTGCACTAGTGTTTTTCATTTATGGTTTATGGATTTCCCTGCCTTGGCATGTCCTGTAGGCAAAAATCAAAATTCCAGTTAATCCGTAATTAATATTTACCTATACTACCTGAGCTCAGCACATGATCACTTCAGCAATAACAGCAACAACAACAAAAAAATGTTTTGAAGTATATCCTCGGAGAAGACTCTTTGAGCCATGCAAATAGATTTTTCCAATAAGTGTTCTTTCCCTTTAGCAAAATAATTCACAGCATAAGAATTTCAGTCAATTTCCACTGAGACCTTATAAAAACAGTTATGTTATATATAGTTCAAAACATATAGCAGACATTGTGTTGTGTTTGTTGACTGAATTATAAATTGGAAATGCTATAACTTGATGATAGAATTTCTGATGCACTCCCAAGGTATTAAGGATGTAGAAAAAGATGACAGAAAGGTATTTGTACCCCTTCACTGAGCTTAGAATGTTTTGAAGAACAGTCCACAGGGACATCTTATAATAGCCTTTTAATAAAATATAGAATCACAAAGTCTCAGAGTTAGAAGGAATCTCAGGGGCCCTCTAGTCTAACCTGTATGTGAACAAGAAATCCCTTTATATCTAGAAATGAATATATAGACTTTGCCTAAAGAGTTCCCATATTGGGATATCCTTCCCCAAAGATACCATTCCACGTTTGCATTATTCTAATTGTTAAAAAGTCTTTTCTAGTATCATTACTCAATTTGCTTCATTATACCCTGCATCCCTTTGCTTCAATTTCTGTCCTCCAGGGACAAACAAGAATGAGCCAA
Source organism: Sminthopsis crassicaudata (assembly GCF_048593235.1). Taxonomy (NCBI): domain Eukaryota; kingdom Metazoa; phylum Chordata; class Mammalia; order Dasyuromorphia; family Dasyuridae; genus Sminthopsis; species Sminthopsis crassicaudata. Next base: position 516,953,901 of record NC_133618.1, read on the forward strand.
ATCCCTCTTTCATGTGACAGTCCTTCAAAGACTTAAAGATATCTATTTACCCTAAATCTTTGCTCTAGGAGGAACATTCAAATTACTTCAATAGATCATCCTATGGCATGAATTTTGATACATTTCATGATTCTGATTGCAATCCTCTGGAAAATATTCACCTTACCCTCATCTTTCCTAAAATGCAGTCCCTGTTACTCACTTACAGTAACATAGTTTGATCACAACAAAGTACAATAGAACTGTCATCCACTTACTCCTACTGTTTGTACCTTAGTCATCTCTTAATCAACCTAAAATAGAATTAGGCTTTGTGTGTGTGTGTGTGTGTGTGTGTGTGTGTATGTGTGTTTTGAATTTCATATTATATTGTCCAATCACATTGAGCTTGTAGACCACTTAGATCTCCCCAGGGTTTTAACTTATCCAACCCCAAATTGAAATTATCTTTCTCCATCTTGTCCTACATAGTTGTTTTCTTTAAAAAAAAAAAAAAAAAAGCAGAGTGACAAGGAGCCAAAATGGCAGGACAAAGCCAGGAAGATGCTTGAGCTCTCCTAGCTTCATTCAAAATCCACATGAAATCAAGTCTCAGAACAGAGTCTGACAGAATAAAACCACTCTCCAACACGAAATAGACTCAAAAAACTTCAAGAAAGATCAGTCTCACAGAAATGAAGAGTGTTCAACCCAATTCAGACAGACTCTGGGAAAGCCAGTGAGAGGATTTTAATCATGCAAATGAGCAACTAAGACTCAGTTCTGACTTGAGTGGAGCAAATCAGTGGGACAACTTCCAGTCCAATCTCAAAAATCAAACTCTGAGAAACCAGAAAAAGCAGTCAAACTAAGCCTTACAATACAAACACAAAGGGTCCCTGTGCTCAAGGTCTCAGAGCTGCATGGGAAGCTTAAGACAGTGCTCTCTTTACCCCAGGAGTAGAGTTCAACCTTAAAAGTAAAAAAAAAAAAAAAAAAAAAAAAAAAAAAAAAAAAAACCTTGACCATAGAAAGCTACTATGGTGACAGAGCAGATCAAAGCCCAAACTCAGATGAGGACAGAATGTCCACAGAAAACATCTTATAGAGTGAAATAAATTGGTCTCAAGCCCAAAGAGGCTTCTTGAAAATTCCCATAAAAGATTTCAAAAGGCAAATAAGAGAGAAAAGGAAAAATGAGAAAAGAAATGAGAAGTATGCTTGGCATAGTCAACAATTTGGAAAGGGAAGGGAAAAAAATTGTCTGAAAATAAATCCTAAAACAATAGAAAAACCAAGTGCAAAAAAAAGAGAGAGATACAAAACATAACTGAAGAAAATCACTCATTAAAAACTAGCACAGGGAAAATGGAAGTCAATGACTTTGTGAGACAGCAAGAATCAGTCAAACAAACAAAAAAAGAATGAAAAAAATGGAAGAAAATGTGAAATACCTCATTGGAAAAATAGCCGACCTGGAAAACAGATCCAAAAGAGAAAATTTAAAAATAATTGGCCTACCTGAAGGCCATGACCAAAAAAAAAAAAAAAGCCTGGATAGCATTATGCAAGAGATCCCACCACAGGAAAACTCCAAGGAACATGGATGCAAAACTCAAAAACTATAATCTCAAGGGAAAAATCCTGCAAGCTTTGACACAAAAATATTTCAAATATCAAAAAGCAAGTCATGTGCCAAGTTGGTGGAGATGACACAGGTTTCTCTCTGACCTGCTCTACAACCCTCACACTAATTACAAAATTGAGCCTCTGACTTAACTCTGGACCTGCAGAACCTTCAAATATTGGGAGTGCACAAATTATCAGCAAAAGAAACTTCAAAGATCACTAGAAAAGGTCAGTTTCAATTGGAAACAGGAGGAAGGCAGCCAGAGTGAGCAGCTGAATTACAAATGCCAATGCAGACAGTGTAGAGTCCTTGGGAAGACCAGTTTCAGTGTGGTGGTACAGACTCCACATGGCAGAGAATCTGCAGGAAGAAAGAGACCAGAAAAGGTCTTTTTCAATCAGAAATGGGAGGGAGGCAGCCTAACACAAACAGCTGACCACAAACACCAGTGCAGACAGCGCAGAGTCCAGGGGCATTACTGACTTTGCCAGAGTTGCTAACTCCACAGGGTGGTGCAGACTCTGAATGGCAGAGAATCCATGGGGAGGAATCTACAATAATCTAGAGCAATGTTGGCCACTCCATCCTGGTTGCAAGCCAGTAAATTGGCAGAGAAGTTATAAAACATCCAACACAAACAGAACAGATCAATAGTGAACCCCAAAACACCAGAATCTCAGGGGACCTGGCCATGGCCACCCAGCACTGGGAGTTAATCAGCACTGACAAAGTGCAGTGGCCTCTTGGAAAACCTCCATCACCTTAAAGGCAGACCTTAACTTTAAAAAAATTAGTAAAAGAGTAAAGTTTGAGGACTTAAAGATCAACAGCTTTTATGGTGAAGGAAAAGAACAGATTTCAAACCCTGAGAGACTAAAGGCAGATTGTCTTCAGATGAAGCTCTAAAAGGTGAAAAAACCTGGTCCCCATCAAACTAGGCTCTCCTAGAAGAAATCAAAATGTATCTTAAAAGAAAGCTAGAACAAAAATGGGGAAAGGAAATGAAAAGTTTGCAAGTGGGTTTGGAAAAGGCAACACAGAAACTATTTGAAGAAAATTCACTACAAAATAGACTTAGTGAAATGGAAGAAGCATATATCTCATTAAAAGATAAATGTGATAAAATGGAAAAGGAAAGCAACTCCTTAAAAACCAGAATTTGTGAAATGGGAAAAAAAGTCCATAGAACAAAACAACTCATTTAAAAATCAAGTAGACAAATACAAAAAGAAGCAAAAATGTAAATAAAGAAAATAATTCATTAAATTTCAGAATTGAACAATGGAAATGAATGATTATTCAATGAGACAACAAGAATCAGTCAAGCAAAACCAAAAAAATTTAAAAATAGGAAAAAAATGTAAAATACCTACTTGGGAAAACAACTGAGCTGGAAAATAGATTTAGGAGAGACAATCTAAGGATTATTGGACTCCCTGAAAGAAATGATGACAAAAAGAGCCTAGACATTATCAGGAAATCATCAAAGACCACTCCCTGGATATCATAAAAACAGAAGATAAAATGACCATTGAAAGAATTCACCAAATGCCTTCTAAAAAGATCCCAAAATAAAAATTCCAAGGAATATTATGGCTAAATTTTAGAACTACCAGACCAAAGAAAAAATATTATAAGCATCCAGAAAGAAACAACTTAAATAGAGAGGAGCCACAATAAGGATTACTCAGGACCTAGCAACTTCCACTTTAAAGGACTGAAGAGCCTAGAATCTGGTATTCCAAAAATGAAGGAACTTGGAATACAATCAACAATAAATTACCCTGCTAAACTGAGTATTTTCATTCAGGGAACAAGATGGACATTCAATGAAAGAGGTGAATTCCATTTACTTCTGATGAAAAGACCAAAACTAAATTAAAAAAATTGACCATCAAATATAGAGCTCGAGAAGCATAAAAAGGTAAGAAGAAAAATAAAATTATTGAGAACTGTATTTCTGTTATGATATACATTGAGAGGGCATGCATAATCTGATTTTACTTTTCTAATAAAAAAAATAAATTAGAGCTGGAAAAGGACTTGTAACAGAAAAAAGGGAGAATATAGAGGTAAAATAATAGAAATTACATCTCAGTCATAAACATAGGATAGTTTACCTTTCAGACTTGTGGAGGAGGAAGGAATTTGTTACCAAAGAAGAACTGGAGATCATTATTGATCACAAAATAGAAAACTGTGATTACATCAAATTAAAAAGGCTTTGTACAAACAAAACTAATGCAAATAAGATTAGAAGGGAAGCAACAAGCTGGGGAAACATTTTTACAGTTAAAGGTTCTGATAAAGGCCTCATTTCCACAATATATAGAGAACTGACTCTAATTTATAAGAAATCAAGCCATTCTCCAATTGATAAATAGTCAAAGGATATGAACAGACAATTTTCAGATGTTGAAATTGAATGTAATGTTCTTGAATTGTGAGGGACCGGTCGTCTGCTCAATTATAATCCTTCTCTGGGAGGATATCTGTAAAATCTTTCCCTCTGTGCACAGGTTTTTTGGGAGCTCTGAATCTCCTCCAACTCTTGTCCTTCCTCAAATCAAACTGGTCTCCTTTCAGCCTGCCTGGTGTCAAAACTCTATCCCAGAGTCGATTCTCCCAGACCCAGTGCTGCCCTTCTTTTATCCTCCCAGAGAATAGGCATGTGAGAACTCAATGGGGCGTGAGGAAATACTTCCACCAATGAACTTGCTCCTCTTAGAATTCCTAAGGTGTAAACTCCCTTTAAAGGCCCGAACCAAAGGTCTGAGCCAGAGAACTGTCAAGTCAACCTGAGTTCTCACCTTGTAATTGTCCAGACAACCTGAATTCTCACCTTGTCACTGTCCAGACAACCTGAGTTCTCACCTTGTCACTGTCCAGACAACTTGAGTTCTCACCTTGTAATCCTAACATCTCCCCCTTTCTTTTGATTTAGAACATAGGGTAGTCATAACCTTGAAACATAAATCCATCACTATGGGAGGTATTACACATAATTACATAAATTATATAAACACATAGTAACATAGTGTAACATAGTAACATAGTACATACTAGAAGTATGTAACAAATAACATGATCAAATAATCATAAATTGAGAATTTATACATGTCCATAAGTCCATTGTCCATTAGTCTCACTTTGTGTTAGGAAATCCAATGATTCCTGCTGGTTTTACAGTTCTTTAACAGTCTTCTTATTAGCCATGTTCTTTCAGTGTCAGATATTTCTTAAATTTTCTCCTTTGTTTTGAGGTCTTTCTCTTTTTCTGTCTCTCTCTGATGGACAAGGCAAATACGACTTGTTGGCACCCATCTGATTCCTTCTCCTGCTGAAGAAATACAAGCAAACCCTCTCTCCCAGGCAGTTAACATATCTAATTTTCTTCTATTTACCACTTTTTAAATCTCTTCTCATTATCTGGCAATTACATTGGAGTTGTTTGCACTGGATACAGCTCTGTTGGTTTAAAAGGCCTGTATTCTCCCCAAGTGTAATCAATTTTTGCAATCTGATTGCCTTTTGGCTGACTGATCGGGTAGTCCCTTTCTTCCATGTGATTGCTTTTTGGCTGATAGATCACATCAGAGTCCTGACCTTCTAAAGGCTCTTTGGGGGGAACCTCAGCTGCCACCATGTCCCAAGTCTTTTTTGCCTGGGGACTTGGACCTGGGCCCCTCATCCTGTTTCCCTTAATTAGTCTACACTCTGATGCCCAACGGAGTCCTCTGTTGCATTTTGGACATGGGGTTTTAGGTCTTCTTTCACCCTGTCTTCTCACTCTATCTCCATATTTACACTGAGCTCTTAGATGTCCAATTTTTCCACATTGGAAATATCTATGGGTTTCTCTAGAAGTCCCTTGGCAGGAGGGACCCTGTCTATCCACGTTCATCATAGTCCAGGTGTAAAAAGCTGTTGTTCCCACTGAAGCACATCATCTTATGATCTCTTCTAAAGGAGCATCTTTGTCTAATCCCTATATAATTCTTTTGCAAATCTCACTGGCATTTTCCTTAGCCGGATGTTTAGTCATTATTTCTGTAGCTGCATTTTCTCCAATATTTCTTTTGACAGCAGTTTACAAATGTCGCACAAAATCCGCAAAAAGATTAATTGGGACCTTGCTCTATTTTAGTGAAAGCCTCTCCCCGATCTTTCTGTCCAGGGAGGACACCCCAAGCTTTTATTGCATCCTTAGCAATTTGCTCATATATTGTCATGGTATAATTAATCTGTTAAAGTGATAATATCTATAAAAACTTAAGCTGTATCACCAAGGAAACCTGCAATCATGAAGAAAGACCATAAATTATAGGATTTTCTGATTCATTCAAGTTCTTGTAAATTTGTCCACTTGAAGTTTTCAATTGGTATATTTCACAATATAATTGACACAATATGGTTAAGATTATTAATCAATTTTTCAAAGAATTTCAAAAGATCAACATTCTCTTTTTTAAACAAAGATTTAAGAATCATTCATAAAGAGTAGACATTATGACTATCTAATAGATATCTAATAGACATTATCTTATTCCTCATTAACAACTGTTATATAGAGTAAGGCCTTTAGTATTAAAATGTAAAGTTCTTGAATTGAACTCCACTCATATGAAAGAGTCTTCCAAATCACTATTGATCACAGAAATGCAAATTAAGACAACTCTGAGATACCATTACACACCTGTCAGATTGGCTAAAATGACAGGAACAAATAGTGATGAATGTTGGAGGGGATGTGTGAAAACTGGGAGACTAATACATTGTTGGTGGAGTTGTGAAAGAATCCAGCCATTCTGGAGAGCAATTTGGAACTATGCCCAAAATGTTATCAAACTGTACAATACCCTTTGAGCCAGCAGTGCTACTACTGGGCTTATATCCCAAAGTAATACTAAAGAAGGGACAGGGAACTGTATGGGGCAAAATGTTTGTGGCAGCCCTTTTTGTAGTGGCTAGAAACTGGAAAATGAATGGATGCCCATCAATTGGAGAATGGTTGGATAAATTGTGGTATATGAATGTTATGGAATATTATTGTTCTGTAAGAAATGATGAGCAGGATGAATACAAAGAGGCTTAGAGAGTCTTACATGAACTGATGCTGAGTGAAATGAGTAGAACCAGGAGATCATTATACACTTCAACAATGATACTCTATCTTCGACAAAGAGAAGAGCTAATTCAGTTCCAATTGATCAATGATGGACAGAATCAGCTACACCCAAGAGAAGGAACACTGGGAAATGAGTGTAAACTGTTTGCATTTTTGTTTTTTCTTCTCAGGTTATTTTTACCTTCTGAATCCAATTCTTCCTGTGCAACAAGAAATTCAGTTCTGCAAACATATATTGTATCCCAGATATACTATAACATATCTAACATGTATAAGACTGCCTGCAATCTAGGGGAGGGGTGGAGGGAAGGAAGGGAAAATTTGGAACAGAAGTGAGTGCAAGGGATAATGTTGTAAAATGTTACCTGTGCATATGTACTGTCAAAAAAGTTATAATTATAAAATAAAAAGAAATATTAAAAAAAATTACATCTCGGGAAGGGGCATAGAAAGCATATTATAATTGAGGTGCAAAAGGACGGGTGACAAATATTGTGTGAATATTACTCTCATCAGATTTAACCCAAGGAAAGTATATTAAATATATTTGATTTCAAGGAGAAACATTTCTTATCTTATAGAAAAACAGGAGGAGCAAGGGGAAAAGGGAAGAGGTAGACTAAATAGAAGGAAAAGAGAACTAGTAAGGGAAAGATATAAGAAAGGGGAGGATATCTAAAGAAGGAGAACTGCTTGAGGCAAGTAGTACTTATAAATAAAATGCTGGGGACGAGAGAAAGAGGAAAAGGAAAGAGAAAAGTATAATTTGGAGTTAATAAGATGGCAAGAAATAGAGATTAGTAATTTTAAGTATAAATATGAATGGGGTGAACTCTCCCATAAAACATAAGTGGATAGAAAACTGGATTAAAAGCCCAAGTCCTACAATGTGTTGTTTATAAGAAACACATTTAAAGCAGAGCAATACATATACAGTAAAAGTAAAAGGCTGGAGCAGAATCTATTATGCTTCAGGTGAAGTAAAAAAAAAAAAAAAAAAAAAAAAAAAAAAAAAAAAAAAAAAAAAAAAAAAGCAGGAGTAGCAATCCTGATCTCACATCAAGCAAAAGCAAAAAATAGTCTAATTAAAAGAGATGAGGAAGGAAATTATATTTTGTAAAAGGGTACCATAGATAATGAAGCAATATCAATAAAAACATATATCACCAAGGGGTGTAGCATAGAAATTTCTAAAGGAGAAGTTAAGAGAGCAGCAAGAAGGAATAGACAACAAAACTATAATAATGGGAGATCTCAAACTTGAACTCTTAGAATTAGATAATTCAAACCACAAAATAAATAAGAAAAAATTAAAGAGGTAAATAGAATACTAGAAAAGTTAGGTATGACAAATCTTTGGAGAAAACTGAATGGAGACAGAAAGGAGTACACTTTCTTCTTGGCAGTTCATGGAACCTATACAAAAATTGATCATAGAACATAAAAATGTCAAAATCAAATGCAGAAAGGCAGAAATAGTAATGGCATTTTTTTTTAGATCATGATGCAATAAAAATTGCATTCAATAAAGGGCCAGGGGAAAAATAGACCACAATAATTGTAAACTAAATTATCTCATCCTAAAGAATGAATGGATGAAGTAGCAAATCATAGACACAATCAAATGACTTACTGAGGTTTTTATGCCCTAATATAAGGTCAATTTTTGTATATGTTCCATGAACTGCTGAGAAGAAAGTGTACTCCTTTCTGTCGCCATTTAGTTTTCTCCAAAGAAAAATATAGTGCCCTTCCTTATCTCTTTTAATTAGATCAATTTTTGCTTTTGCTTGATCTGAGATGAGGATGGCTACCCTTGCTTTTTTTGGCTTCACCTGATGCATAGTAGATTCTGCTCCAACCTTTTACCTTTATTCTGTATGTATCATTGTGTTTCAGGTTTGTTTCCTGTAAACAACATATTGTAGGATTCTGACTTTTAATCTAGTCTGCTAACCACTTCCTCTTTATGGGGGAGTTTACCCCATTCACATTTATGGTTAAAATTACTAATTCTGGATTACTTGCCCTCTTGTAAACCCTGCTTATGCTTTTCTCCTTTCCTTTCTTCTTACCCCCCTCCCCAGTATTAAACTTTTCAATGAAGTTGAAAGAGTTTCACTATAAAACGAATATGTCTATATTTTTCTCTTTAAGGCAATTTAAAAAAGAAGATGATACACACTATGTTTATCCATCTCCATTATTTCTCTCAGATATAATAGGTTACCTTTGCCTCTTTGGGAGATATAGTATCCCCACTTTATCCTTTTTTCTGATACAATTTCCTTTTCACCTCTAGTTTCTAGAACAAATTATAAATGTGTTCTTTATATATCTTTATGGCAGAAATAGAGTTCTCAAGATTTCTTTTTACCCCTTTAGGAATCTCCATATTTGGAGATCAAACTTTTTCTTTAGATCCAGTTTTTTCATCAATAATAGATGGAATTCACTTATTTTGTTGAATGTCCATCTTCTTCCCTGGAAAAAGAAGCTCATTTTTGGGGGGGTAAATTATTCTTGGCTGCATACCAAGTTCCTTAGCCTTTTGGAATATCATGTTCCAGGCCCTTAGTTCTTTTAATGTGGACACTGCTAGATCCTGGGTTATCCTTATTGTGGCTCCTCCATATCTGAATTGCTTTTTTCTAGCAGTTTATTAGTACTTATTCAGAGGCTGGAACTTTATCCAATATGCTATCTAGCTGTCCCTATTTTAAAAAAAGCCTCTTGAACCTATACAAAATGTTTAACTTAATTTAAAGCCTTCTACAATATAATTCCCAAGATGTATAGAGTGAATCAGGAACATATAAGTTCAAATCCTGATTCAAATACTAGTTGGATCCTAAGCAATTTACTTAACCTTTAAGCCTCAGTTTTCTTATCTTTAAGGTAAGTATTAAAAGATATCACTTATCTCCTATATCTCCAAGGGGTATTATGAAGATAAAATGAGATAATATTTTAAAGTGCTTTATACATTTTAAAGTTCTATATAGATCAAAACTCTTACATTTTATTTCATATTACATTTTCCCTCCTTATCCCCTCAACACCACAATTAAGATGCTCCATAAGTTGTTCCTTGTGAGCTACCTTCCATCTTCTGCCTCCTTACCTTTGCATAGTCTGCAATCAGTTTCTTTCTTCTCACGCTTTTCTCTTAGAATCTCTACTTTTCTCATCCAAAAGCATCCAAACTTCCTCCTAGATGAAGCCTTTCCTAAGCCCTCTAGGTATTTTTTGCTCTCTTCCTCTTGAAATATTTGAAATAATTTTGTTTTCATTATATTTCATTTTCTGAGTACTTTAGAAAGATGTAAATTTTAGTAGCATAAGCTTTAGTATCTCTTTAGTAATATCTCTTTAGTAACATATAAGCTTCTTGGGGACAAGCACTACTTAATTCTTTTTTTATTTTGTATCCCTAGCTCTGCACACAATAGGTGTTTAATCAACATTTAGTGAACTAAAGGCATGTTTCATAATTCATTTCATAGTAGATAGAAAGCCAGGCTTGGATTCAGGAAGACTCATCTTTCTAAGTTTAAATCCGACCTCAGATACTTACTAGCTGTGTGACCCTGGCCAAGTCACTTAACCTTGTTTGCCTCAGTTTTCTAATCTGAAAAATGAGCTGGAAAAGGAAATGATAAATCACTCCTGTATTATTGCCAATAAAGACTCAGATGGGCTCACAAAGAGTAGTAGGATACAACTTAAATGACTAAACAACAACAGAAACCTATAAGATATTTTCTTTTGGACAGGGGCATTATTTCAAAGATTCCTGATAACAGACTATAATTCTTTTTATATCCTTGAAAATCACTAATCTGGTATCAGTGGCTTGAGTTCATAAAGCATATGTCAGAGCTCCCCTATAAGCTTATACACTTTAAGTATCAATTTTCTGTTAGTCATTTTCTTCTCCCCTTTCCAATCAAAAAATATTCTCCTTGATGCATCATCCTACATAGTCAGGAAGACCCTATTTTAAATTCCACTTCTGACTCTTGCTAATGTGACTTTGGACAATGCACTTGATCTCTCTGTGGCTTACTTTCTTCATTTCTAAATCCTCTAAAATTCCTTTTAGTTCTAAATCCATTATCCAATAATGTTAGCAGAAAAAAAGTGTAAACTTAAAAATCAAGCATTTGAACATAGTATAGAATAAAACTTTTAATATGATTCAATTAATCAGAAATATCTGTTGGTATTACTGAGCTTTTCCAAACATATAGGCCTGAAAAAGAGGGCATTCTATGCCTGGTTTAGGAATTATTCTTGTTGACTGAAAGTAATAATCTTATCAGGGTTTACTGGAGCCAACTCAAACCAGCCCTTGAGAATCACTTTTAACAAATTTAACGTGAACATTTATACCTCAGAAACTTGCAAATGCTACCATTTAGGACTTGTTTATTTTGTTTGTTATCTAGACTTATTAAGTGGTAAAGAGAATGTTAATGATAAATTATTAAGTTTTAAAATATTTCATGGGTACATTTTTTGGGGGGGACAATTGTTATATATTTAGCAGCACATTTCATGTTATAATTGATACTAACCATTCTTTCAATGACTTCTGAATTTAGCAATTCTGATGATTAGAAGATAGTCATGAATTACAAATTGGAAGATACTAAAAGGTTTTTTAGTTCATATCCTTGTTTTTTAATTGAGGAAATTGACTCTTAGAGAAATTAAGTGTCTTGACTAAGGCCTTAAATCCAGGTATTTTGATTCAAAACATTTTTTTTTATTAAGTTCATATCATTAAAAGGACTCACCTATTGTTAAGTACAATACTTTAAAAGATGAAAAATTCAAAAATATTAGCCAGTTTACTTTCTCATTTTAAAGATGAAGAAATTGAAGTCCTCAGAGATTAGTAAGTGATTTTCACCCTTGAGATCATACTGTCAGTAAATAGAAGATCTGGAATTTCTACCAAGCTACATTGATTCCAAATTTAATGTTCTTTCCACTACCATGTGTTTTGCCATAAAAGACACTGGCAGAGCATTGCCCAACATCAAAGAAGGTTTTGTGCTCTATGAACAAAGCAGAATTGAAGTAGTTCAAGAGAAATGGAAGATGTGTAATTTAGAGAATCCATTGCAAATGTCACATGGATTATTGTACCCAACTTGTGATAATACATTCTGAGCTTGTATTGATCTTATCAGCCACTGTCAGACATATTATAATTTGACTCTAACAGTGATGTTAACTTGGTTTACCTGAACCCAAAATAACCCACAACTTAAGAAGAAAAAATCAACAACTTGTAAGTCATTTAGTCAAAAGTATAAAATCATTTGTCATTTCCCTCTGGGGAGTAAAAGTTCCATTTGGACCCTCCAGGCTATAGGGTGTTTCTAATTACAGTTGCCACATCATCTTTCTGAAAAGCATTGTACTAGAAAATTATGTGATAGAATTTTTGGATCCTTGGACTGAAAGGTCATTTAGCAGAACATTTGTCTGCCTTCAGGAAGGATAACCAGTGAAGAAGAAAAAAAGTGTTATGGAAACATAATAGAATCAAAATAAAACTTTCTGATTTCAAAAGGGCTAAGTAGAAAAAAATTGATATCAGAATTCTCATCCAGGACTGAAATTTTTCCTGTTCTATATATCTGCATTAAAACAACATTTATTATTTATTAATTTTATTCATTTATTAATTTATGTAAAACTTTCATCTAATAACCGTCAGGTTTTGTGCTATGGTTAGGTAGTGACATTTAGAGATATCCAAACAGAGTAGCACATTTCTAAGTTGATTATCAATATTACTAAGTGCTACTTTAATTTGAGATTACTTTTTCATCTAAGCAGTGGTGAACATATAAAACATTCAAGAACTATTTGGGATAAACCTTGGTGAAACAATGACCATGAAACAATATCAACATTGTGTTAAAGTGGTGGATAAATGATCAAAGGATATAAACTGTTATTTCTCAAAAGATTTAAAGACTATTAACAACCACATGAAAGATGGAGTAATCATGCCTATAAATAAGGGATGCAAATCAAAACAACTTTAAAGATGTTTCATACTATGTCAATTAGTAGAAGTCACAAAAGATGACTTAGAAAATACTATAAAGCCATGTTGGAAAGTGATTATTATGTCCATACCATTTACCCCAGAGATTTTACTGGTAGGTATATATCTAAGGACATTAAATGTAAGTGGAAAGGTTCAAGAGAGGAAAATATTTATAGCAATACTTTTTGTAGTAACAAAGCACTGGAGACAGAGAAGGTGACTCCAGGCCTAATACTATACAATAATGAGGTTTGACTTCAAATTAGGGATTGTGAGAATGTTTTCCCCCTTCTTCTTTCAAGATTTTGTTGTGAATTAGAAAACCATTCACCTATATAAATGCTTCCAAATACAAAAAGCCAGAAATGTGAAGTATCCATGGAACTGTGAATTTGCTACATAGAAATAGTTGCTTTTTACCACATTTGAAAGAATATAACCACTATTTCCTAATTTTTTTCTTCTGAAGACCCCTATGGTCTTCTCTATGTTTTAAAAATATTTTGGACAGAGCCAAGATGTCAGAGAGGACACAGCCTTCTTTGTGATCTCTCGTACTACCCTCATAATAATTACAAAATTTATCCTCTGAAATAGTGCTGGACAGGTAGAATTCATGAATATTGGGAGTGCACCAAATTACCAGCAGCAGATAATTCCAAAGATCTCCAGAAAATGTTTGTTTTGATCAGGCGCAGGCACAGGAGGAGGCCAGGGACAGGCAGGGAGGCAGAGCATGGAGGCCAACACATGCTGAGCTGACCAGGAGTGGGAGGCAGTCTCTAAATGCTGGAGAATCTATAGAGAGGATTTTACCACAGTATTAGCTACTCTGCACTGGTTGCAAGCCAGTAGATCAGCAGAGAAGTTATAAAATATTCAACAGAAACCCAAAAGGTAAAGAGTGAACTCTAAAGTGGCAGTCTCACAGAACCTGGCCACATTCACCTACCACCTGAAGTGACTCAGCACAATCCCAATGCAGTTGTGATCGCTTCCGGGTCTGTAGAGGAAGCTTGAAACCTCCTTGCCCTAAAAGCAGATCCCACATTTTTTTTTTTTTTAATGAGCAAAAAGGCAAAGTGAGCTCTAAATATAGATAGCTTCTATAGTGAAAGAGAAGAACAGATTTCATATCCTAAGGAGAGTAAAAAACAGATTGTCTCCAGATGAAGCCCCAAAGTATGATATAATCTCATGCCCATTACACAAGGCTCCCCTGGAAGAAAGTTAAAAGGATCTTAAAAGAGAGATAGAAGAAAAATAGGGAAAGGAAAACTCTGCAAGAGGGTTTGGAAAAGACATATAACTCATTAAAACAAATATTTGATAAAATGGAAAAAGAAAACAACTCCCTAAAATGTGAAATGGAAAAGTTAAAGAACTCCCAGGAAAACAAAATTTGTGAATTGGAAAAAGAAAATAATGCCTTAATTTTTTTTTTTGTGAGATGAAAAAACTTCCATACAACAAAACAAGTCATTAAAAACTCAACTGCACAAATACAAAAAGAAGTAAAAACAAAACAAAACAAAGCAAAACAAAAAAACAAGGAAATGAAGGAAATAATTCATTAAAAATCAGAACTGAACAAATGGAAATGAATGACTACATGAGACATCAAGAATCAGTCAAGCAAAACAAAAACAAAAACAAAAAAGAAAGAAAGAAAGAAAAATGTTAAATACCTACTTGGGAAAACAAAAGACCTAGAAAATAGATCTAGGAGAGATAATCTAAGGATTATATTTTTCAGGAAATCATCAAAGAGAACTGCCCAGATGTCATAAAATCAGAAGGTAAAATAGCCATTGAAAGAATTCATTGAACATCTCCTGAAAGAAATCCCAAAACTAAAATTCCAAGGAATATTGTGACAAAATTTCAGAGCAATTGGACAAGGAAAATATATTGCAAGTAGTCAGAAAAAAAACAATTAAAATACTGAGGAACAACAATAATTATTGTTCAGGATCTAGCAGCTTCCACATTAAGGATTGAAGGGCCTGGAATCTGATATTCCAAAAGGCAAAGGAACTTGGAATGCAGCCAAGAATAAACTCCCCCACTAAACTGAACATTTTTCCCAGGGAAGAAGATGGGCATTCACTGAAACAGGTGAATTCCATTTATTTCTGATGAAAAAATCAGAGCTAAACAAAAATTTGACCTTCAAATATAGGACTCCAAAGAAGCATAAAAAAGTAAAAAGAACTCTTGATGACTGTATTTCTTTTAAGGGGATACATAAAGAGTGAAAGTGTAATTTGATTTTACTGTTATAATGTAAAAGAAACTAGACACCACTTGCTTCTCACAGCCTTCCCTTATTAGTATCCCTTTCCCCACTTTAGAGTTCTTTCTCCTATCTTATCCCCTTTCCTCACAATTTCTGTATTCCCTTCCATTTAGCTTACTCCTTCTCTTTTCACTTTTTCCTTCCCACTTTTCAATGAAGTGGGAGAAGTTTCACCATAAATCAAATATTTCTAATATTTTTCTCTTTAAGCCAATTCTGATGGCAGTACAATATACACTATATTCACCCTCCTCCATTCTTTCTCTTAGATATAATAGGTTTCTTTTGCCTCTTCGTGAGATGTAGTGCCCCCACTTTACCCTTTTCTGGTACAATTTCCTTTCCACTTCTAGTTTCTTGAACAATGTATACATGTATTCTTTATGTATCTTTATAGCAGAAATATAGTTCCCAAGATTTCTTTTTACCTTTTTAGGAATCTCTTGAGTTCTATATTTGTAGATCAAACTTTTTGTTTAGATCTGTTTTTTTTTTTTTTTTTTTCATCAAGAATAGATGAAATTCACTTATTTCGTTGAATATCCATCTTCTTCCCTGGAAAAAGATGCTCATTTTTGTTGGGTAAGTTATTCTTGGCTGCATACCAAGTTCGTTAGCCTTTTGGAATATCATATTCCAGACCCTTAGATCCTTTAATGTGGACACTGCTAGATCCTGGGTAATCCTTATTGTGGCTCCTCCATATTTGAATTGATTTTTTCTAGCAGCATGAAATATTTTTTCCTTCGTCTGATGGTTCTTGACCTTGGCCACTATATTTCTTGGTGTTTTGATTTTAGGGTCCCTTTCAGTAGGTGACTGATGAATTCTTTCAATTTTTATTTTACCCTCTGTTTCTAAAATATCTGGGCAGTACTCTTTGATAATTTCCTGGAAATAGTGTCCAGGCTCGTTTTTTTCCTTATATTTTTCAGGGAGTCCAATAATTCTCAGATTGTCTCTCCTGGATCTATTTTCCAGATTTGTTGTTTACCCAAGAAGGTATTTGACATTTTTTTTCCATTGTTTAATTTTTTTGGTTTTGCTTGACTGATTCTTGGACTCTCCTCGAGTCATTCAATTCCATTTGTTCGATTCTGCTTTTCAATGAAGTATTTTCTTCACTTACTTTTTTATATTTTTTTCTAATTGTACAAATGAGTTTTTAAGTGAGTTGTTTTGTTCTATGGAATTTTTTTTTCCATTTCACCAATTTTATTTTTTAGAGAGCTATTTTCTTTTTCCAACTCACTAATTCTGTTTTTCAAGCATTTGATTTCTTTATACACTCTATCTTTAAATGAGTGGGATGGCTTATCCAGACTCTCTTATCATGCTTCTCTTTCCTTTTCCCATTTTTCTTCTAGCTCTCTTGTGAGAGCCTTTTTAATTTCTTCTATGAGAATTTTATGTATTGGGGACCAGATCATATCCCCCTTTGAGGATTCATCTGGAGACAGTCTGTTTTTAGTCTCCTCAAAGTTTAAAGTCTGCTCTCTATCCATATAGAAGCTATCTATTGTTAGAGCACGCTTTATCTTTTTGCTCATTTTGTCAAAGAGTCACTAACAGGACAGCAATGGCTGCACTGCATCTGTGCTCTAAGACTCTGATCTTGTGCTGAGACACTGTGGGTGGGTGCGGCCAGGTCCTGAAAGACGCTAGCTTTTTGGGATTATTGTCTTCACCCCCTGTGTTTTTAGCTTCTCTGCTTGTTTACTGGCTTGCTGCCAGGGCAAAGTAGACACACTGTAGTAAAACTCTTTCCACAGAATCTGCTGAAATCACACCCCACCCCCTTGGGTCTGCTCAGCTATGAGCTGCCTGCCTTATTCTGTTGTGTTGCTGCTGCTTGCCCTCAGTTTGTGCCCAATCTAAAACTGCCCCCAACAGCCAGAAAAATACAGACCTTTTCCTGGTGACTTTTGAGGATATCTGCTCTTGGTATTTATTTGTGGTTTTTTTCAGTCAAGCACTAATTACAAGGCTTGTCATGAAATAAATTATACTAACAGAATACACGGAGCTTAAGCAGATGTGTGCCTCCTCTCCTCCATCTTGGCTGGAAGTCTAAGTAATCTAATCCTAAAGAATGAGTGGCTGAAACAACCAATCATAGAAACAATTGATAATTTCATCCAGTTTTATCACCATATAAAGTGCTATTACCTAAACCAGAGAGAGTCAAAACAGAGAAAGAAAATTATAGACCAATTCCCCTAATGAATATCAATGAAAAAATCTTAAATAAAATATTAGCAAAGAGATTACAGAAAATCATCCCCAGGATAATACACTACAACCAAGTAGGATTTATACCAGGAATGCAGAGCTCATTCAAAATTAGGAAAACTCTGCTCACAATTGACTGTAACAATAACCAAGCTAATAGAAACCATATGATTATCTTAATAGATGCAGAAAAAAGAATTTGACAAAATCCAGCACCCATTTCTATTAAAAACACTAGGAATAAATGGTGTTTTCCATAAAATGATCAGTAGCATCTATCTAAAATCATTAGCAAGCATCATCTGTAATTAAGCTAAATTAGTACCATTTCCAATAAGATAAGGGTTGAAACAAGGTTGCCCACTATCACCATTACTATTTAATATTGTATTAGAGTTGTTAGCTTTAGTAATAAGAAAAGAAGAAGAAATTAAAGGAATTAGTAAAACTAATTTTCACTTTTTTTTGGATAAGATGGTATACCTAGAGAAGTCTAGAAAATCAACTAAAAAAACTATAAATTCTAGAAAATCAACTATAAAAAATTCACAACTTTAGCAAAGTTGCAAGATATAGAATAAATCAACAAAAATCAACAGCATGTTACCAACAAAGTCCACCAGCAAGGGATACAAAGAGAAATTCTATGTAAAATAACTGTAGATAATAGAAAATATTTGGGAGTCTATCTGCTTAAGCAAGGAATATTAATGCTCATTAATTAAGGAATAGCTAAAATGTCCATATTATATGACTAAATTATTATATCATTATCATTATATTATATGACTAAAATGGAATATTAATTTGCCAAAGATGAAACAAATTGGAAGAATTCTGAGAATTACTAACAGATTTGTATGAACTGATGCAAAATGAAATAATAAGAAGAGATTGATATGCAATAATTATGCCAAATGAAATAGCTTAAAGAAGTCTAATAATAATAATAACTACCATTTACATAGTGATATACAAATATATTCTTTTATTCTTGCAATAATTCTGGGATGTAGATGTTATTATTCCCATTTTATAAATGAGAAAACTGAGACAGAAAGAATTTAAGTGATTTGCCCAGGTCAAATAGCTTAATAAATTTCTGAGATCACTTTAGAATTTAGGCCTTCTTAATTTTTGATTTATTGTGGTATTTATTCACTGTACAATAATTTGCATTACTGAGCAAGGCAAGATAAAATAATTTGTCAGGCACTTATTTTGTAGCAGACATTGTGATAAAGGCTGGAAAAACAAATGAAAACAAAAAATAAGATAGCCCCTGTTATTAAAGAGCTTACATTCTAATAGTGGGAGAAGAAATAATATTTAAAAAGAAGCTGAAAAGTTTTATGGCAGGTAAGTAGGGAATTTAGTGATATTGGAAGGGATTATGTTCAGGTTCCTCCTTCCCCAAAATGGAGGTACCATGAAGATCTCACCAATAGGAGAAGGAAGCCACCATAATAGAAGGCCATGAGGATGATGAGGGTGAAAGTGAAGCAAAGCTTGGATTAAAATTCCAGGGTGAGACTATGACATGTCAAAATCTGGAAAGTCAGAAATAGAGCAAGAAAGGGAATGAAGAGTTTGGCTGGCCTAGACTCATGTGTTAGTTTTTTTGTTTGTTTGTTTTGTTTTGTTTTGTTTTTTTCATGTTTAATTATTCTTTGTCACAAGGGTGGAGATTTTTGTTGGGAAGGGCAGAGTATTTAATCTCTGGCCTTCTGTCCTCTATTTTCTCTGAGAAAGTTTCAGTGGCTCTCATAGCTAGCCTCAGTGTAGTCCATGAATTCACTACTAGGTTTTGGTAAATTGGCTGAAAATCAGATTTTAGGTTCCCAGAACCTTTTCTATAAGTTTTCTGGGTGTAATTCTCTCATTTAACTGAAAGACCAATGAAGGTCCCAGATCAAAAAAAAAAAAAAAAATTATGAATCCTACCTTATAGAAGAGAGATTGGGAGACAACTAAGACAGATAGTTGTTTATATTGTCAAAAAATTCTTTGTATTAAATACTTTTAATTAAATTATTTTCTTTGTCATAAGGGTTAAATATGGAGGAAAGGAGAGAATTAGTGTAATGTAAAAAAAAACAATTTGAGAAAATATATTTTTTTAAATAAAATAAAATGTAGAAACTAAGAGGATCATAAAAGAGTAATATAAAAAAATCATGGGTCATTTTAGGCATAAATTATAAGTGTTATAGTAGATAAGAGTGTGATCCTGAGTCAATCACTTAAATTTTTCTACCTAAGTTGCTATTGTTCTTCAGTATTCTCAGTTATGTTTTATTCTTTGTGACCCCATGTAGGGTTTTCTTGTCAGATACCACAATGATTATCTTTTTTTTTTTCCCAACTCATTTAACATATGAGTAAACTGAGGTAAATAGATTGTTATTTACCCAGGGTCATGCAGCTCATAAGTATCAAAAGATAAATTTGAATTAAGGTCTTCTTGACTTCTACTCATCTAAAAATAAATTTTATTTCTTTTTCATCACTGATCCCTTGATTATCAACTTTAAAGTATGACTTGTTGCTGTTGGTTAGCCATGTCTGGCTCTTTGTGACCCTGAAAACTCCTCTTGGAACTCCTCTTGGCAAAGATACTGGAGTGTTTTGTTATTTCCTTCTCTAGCTTATTCTGCAGTTGTGGAAACTATGGCAAACAGGATTTAGTAACTTGCCCAGATTCACACAGATGGTAAATGTGTAAGGCTGGATTTTAACTTAAGTCTTCTTATCTCCAGGCCCATTGCCTTACCTACTGCACCATCTCATTTAAAAAAAAATGTCTTCAATTGCTTGTTAAAAAAAAAAAAAATCTCCATTGTTCTGAACACACATTGAAGTTGTTTTCAGTTTTGCTATAATCCAAGTCCATTCCATAAATATTCTGATAGCACCTACCTCCCAGGATTGTTGAGAGAATAAAATGAGATAATGTTTGTAAAATGCTTTCCAAATATATTAAAGCACCACATAAATAATAGCTATTATTATTGTTAATGATGATGCAATTTTTATAAAGGATCTAAAAAATAACACTCTGATGCACACAAATAAAAGGAAAAAAAAAAGATTTAGCTACATTCATTCAAAGAGGAACAAGGCCATTTTGGAATCTCTTGAAAAATGGGGAAGGATAAACTAATAAAAATAATAAAAATGACATGTCTTCTTTTCTTTAAAGAAAAATAAATATAAGATTGGCTAGAGAAGCACCAGTAATTATGAAAGGAGATTCAAATAATACTAGGGAGAATGATAGAGATTCAGAATAACACAGTAGAAAGGATGCTGAATTTGTAATCAGAAGCATGGGTTCTACATCTGTGTCTATCACTTACTAGATATATGACCTAAATTAAATCATTTAATTTATCTGATTTTATGTTTCTTCATATGTAAAATTAAGGGGTTGAACTAGGTAACCTTCTAGTATCCTTTCTAACTACAAGTCAATGATCTTATGATCTTCTGAAGAGAGCATTACACCTTGTGTTAACTTACTATATATTAAATGAATTGATGCATGAACAATTAATCAGATGGTTTAACCATATGTTGTAAAATGCAAATGACCTATATCAATGAGTGATCCTACAACTTTCTATTAGGATAAATTCAGTAGGAGAAATCTTCAGGTTGTGCATTTAGTCAAAAAAAAAAACACAATAATCCAAGTGAGAGAGTGAAGAATCTATTGTAGAAAAACAGAAGAGGA
Organism: Sminthopsis crassicaudata; assembly: GCF_048593235.1. Classification (NCBI taxonomy): domain Eukaryota; kingdom Metazoa; phylum Chordata; class Mammalia; order Dasyuromorphia; family Dasyuridae; genus Sminthopsis; species Sminthopsis crassicaudata. The sequence continues at coordinate 516,974,978 of NC_133618.1, forward strand.
ATATGCAAAGGCTTCAAGGACCATATTTCACCAAAACCTGAAATGCCAAATCCAGCAAAATTTGGAATAATTTGGGATATTAAGTATCTCTTTCTATTTGTAAGTTGTTAAATATTAAAAGGAGTGTGTTGGGTAAAAACTGAAAAAGCTGTAATTTCTATACCTTTTCCTTAGTAAGATTGGTGTTTTACTGCAATTGTTTTACTGTCCTTAAAAAAATGTGGAAAAGTGAGAGATATAAAAGAATGTAGGCTATATTATAAAGAAATTTCAAGAATTGGAATGTTTATCTTACTAAAAGTTAACTAAGAAGTGACTTTATCACCATCTTCAAAAAGATGGAGAATTTTCATAGAAAAAGATTTTGATTTACTATTTTCAATGTCTTTGAAAAATAAAACAGGAAGAAATAGACTTAAGTAAAATCAGGAGAAATCTTCTTTAGAGGTAAAGTGCTATGAAGATTAGTTGAGACAGCAAAAATGTGTTATGGATTCATTCTGTGACAGCAATGATCATACATATCTGCTTCTACTGATATTAGAATAAATTAAAGTTTCTAATCTTGTTTACATGAAATGAGATTGAAGAGAGACTGTCAACTGTATGGTCAATTTAATGTTATGCCTATCTGTTTAATTGCTTCCCTTTGGTGTATGTTTAAGTTTATCGTTTAAAGAATGAGTATCATTCCAAAGAATAATGTTGAAAAATAATCTAATAATCTTCATAAAATAAGCAAAGATTTTTTTGTGGGATGTGTCAGTTGGAGGAATTCTCCAAAGTGGCATCAATTGGCTTATTTCATTTTAATGTTTTAATGATCTCTTTTAATAAGATGGAAATATTTTGAACATTGAAATCTCTTTATTTCATGCAAGATACTTTCCTCTTTTTGATAATCCATGGTATATTTTCTTCTAGATATACCAATAATACTTAAAAGCCATCTTTCCAAAACTGAGCTCCTTTTTTTTCTTTTTTTCAGTTTTTTTTAATTTTCAAAATATATGCAGAGATAGTTTTCAACATTCACCTTTGCAAAACCTTTTGTTCTAAATTTTCTCTCCCTCCCTTCCTTCTACCTCCTTCCTTAGACACCAAGCAATCCAATATATGTTAAACACGTGCAATTCTTCTATACATGTTTCCACAATTATCATACTGCACAAGAAAAATCAGATCCAAAAAGAAAAAAAAGAGAAAGAAAACAAAAAGTAAGCAAACAACAAAAAAATAAGGTGAAAATGCTATGTTGTGATACAGAGTCATCTCCCACAGTCCTCTCTCTGGATGCAGATGGTTCTTTCCATCACAAGTCCATTGGAACTGCCCTGAATCACCTCATTGTTGAAAAGAGCCATGTTCATCAGAATTGAACATTATATAACATTGATGTTGCTGTGCATAATGATCTCTTGGTTCTGCTCACTTCACTTAGCATCAGTTCATGTAAGTCTCTCCAGGCCTCTCTGAAATCATCCTGCTGGTCTTTTTCTTACACAACAATAATATTCCATAACATTCATATCCCATAACTTATTCAGCCATTCTCCAACTGATGGGCATCCTCTCAGTTTTCAGTTCCTTGCCACTGTGAAAAGGACTGCCATAAACATTTTTGCACATTTGGATCCTTTTCCCTTTTTTTATGATCTCTTTGGGCACAGGCCTGGTAAAGACACTGCTGGATCAAAAGATGTGCAGTTTGATAGCATTTTGGACATAGTTCCACATTGCTCTCCAGAATGGTTGAATCATTTCACAACTCCATCAATAATATATTCGTGTTCCAGTTTTCTTATATCCCCTCAAACATTAATCATTATCTTTACCTGTTATCTTAGCTCACTTATTGGCTTTTTGAATTTAAAAAAAATGTAGAATTCCAGAAAGAAAATGGTGCTAACTATTGCCATGAAAACAACAACAACAATGTTTTCCCTCCATGGGCAAGACAATACAAAGAATGGAATATTAAAGTTTGGGAAGAAATTGTTTCCTTGTTTGTTTTTACCTGATAAAATGTACTTTTTAATTCAAGACCATAAGACAATATTGTTCAAAAAAAGTCCAGGTGAGCCTATAAAATCTGGGTATCATCATCAGAATATAAAATATTCATCTAAAAATTATTTGGAGTTTTGGGGAAAATATCACCCCCATTACGGAAACATAAACTCAGGTAAATATATTGATATACTTAGAATTGTTCTGGAATATGGAATTTCACATATGGAAATGAAATACAACACAGACTTGTCCCATAACATATATTGTAAAAGATTTAAAAATGTATCTGAAATATAGATATAGAGATAGAGATATCTATCCAAATGTTTAGATCTAGATAAATGTGTGTATGTATATGTATATATAATGTTTCAATGGCTTGTTGATATGACTGAGTTAAGTCCCATTGAAAATCTGTGGACTATAATTAAGGCTAAACTTGAGAAAATAGACTGTTCATCAAAAGTACACTTAATATTTAAAATGATAAAAATATATATTCATGATAAATAGGTAAAGAATGTATCACACTGAATTGTGCTAAATAAGTGATCCTAGCAAAAGGAGAATATATTCCATATTAAAGGTTTTTAAAATGTAAAAATTTATATTATTATATATTATATATAAATTTACAAATTTAATTACTTTGTCCTTGTTAATTTGTATGCCATTGTAAGGAAGAATCTCTTGACATCTCACATCCACTAAAAATATAAAAAGATTTCTGAATACACCCAGAGTTTGATTATATTTATCATCCCTTTTATAAGCTGATCATTCCAGTTAGCACTCTCCTTTGGCCTTTGCACTTTAGGTAGTTTGTAATGTTGAGAGTCAGAAACTTGTCATGTCACAATATTATAGTGAGACAATGTGTTAAAAGTGATGTTCAATTAACTTCAATCATGAGATATCTTCTACTTTAATAAGTTTATTTTATTTTCTTGAAGAGCATGCAATCCATTGTCCAATAATATTGCACCAGTAGACACATAAGCAACTATACAGAAAAATAAGTTTGAAATTGGAGGAATGAAAAAGAATTTGTACCATCATCACAGAAGGAAATGAAGAGTCTAGTGACAGGTTTGAAGTAATTTGGTTGTATGGAAGGAGAGTGAAATATTAGCATATTGCCAGTGACAAGAGTAGTAAGAAAGAACATAGATGTGTAGATTGTTTTGAAGAGTAATGTAATTTCATCATTGAAAGTGAGTGCCACATACAGGAAACACCTAGCTTAGATTTATGATAAACTATATAAGAAGAATCCATATGAGTGACCCAAGAAACTCAGCTAAATAAAATTCTGCACCATGGAGGACAAATGGGAGCCTTGAAAGGACAGTCTGCATAAAAACCTTAAAGCAATTTTGAAGCCATAATAGCAATGGATTTCATGGCTACTTCTCCAAAATAGAAGTGTTAATTAATCGTGAACAGTTATGGAGTGATAGACGGAGAAGCTCACTAACGCACTTGATCATTTTCTTGCCTCCAGCTCTTTGTTCTCTATAAAAATCCAGTAGTTTATAAAGTGAACATCGAATTGATCTCCCCACCCACACAGCCTGAAATACTCTGCAGCATTCAGCAACTTACATATATTAATGGCTGACTTAACAGGAATCCATAAGTATGGTTACCAACAACTGGCTTGGGTGTGGTTGTAAATATTTAGCAGACAGGAAAAGGGATATATTTCAATGACTTTCATTTTTTTTAATTAAAACTTTTTTTTTTAATTTACAGAGCATTTGCATGGTAAATTTTTCCAACACTGACCCTTACAAAACCTTCTGTTCAAAATTTTCCCCTCCTTCCCCCACTCCCTCCCCTAGCTGGCAGGTAGTTCAGTACATGTTAAATATGTTAAAATATATGTTAAATCCAATATATGTATACATATTTATACAGTTTATCTTGCTACACAAGAAAAATTGGGTCAAGGAGGAAGAAAAAGAAAAACTGAGAAAGAAAACAAAATGCAAGCAAATAACAACAGAGAGAGTAAAAATGCTATGTTGTGGTCCACAGTCAGTTTACACAGTCCTCTCCCTGGGTATGGATAAAACCATTACATAGCTCTCTTCAACTAGTTCTCTTCATCACTGAATAAGTGGAACTAGTTGAAGAGAGCTATGTAATGGTTTTAAATTTGGAATGATTAAAAAATGCAAACAAAATCATGCAAACAGTGATTACCAGAAGTATACTTCTCTTGTCTTGGGCTATCAAAATATTAGCACATATTTGGAGGATTATAGACTGAATGTAATTAATGAGGGAAAGGAAAGGGGGAACCTCATTTCTTGGCATGTAGATAGTAAGATAATCCCATGAGGCTCAATGTCCCCTGTAAATGAATTTACAGGCCCGAAAACCTAGATTGATAAATAAAAGGTTTATTGTAGAAATTTGGAAGTAAAGCTCAGTTAGAAAGATGCCAGGGCCAGAGGTGGCTGCTGGGCGGGCAGGAACCCTTACATGGCTGGTAGGATACCATGTGTTGGCTGGGAGGGCTCCTGGGAAGAGGGAGTTCCAGCTCACCTCTTTTATACCCAAAAGATTGTGGGCAGTTCCAAGTTCTTGGTGGGCTTTTCAATTAGCTCAGATCAGGTGAGGGCTGGGGGAAGCTGAGCAGATAGTGGGGCTGGGCCCTGATATTCAAAGGCTGCCTTTGACCAGGATTTGTGAATCAAGATCAGCCATGGATTGGGCACTTAGAAAGGAATCTTAAAGGGACCTCAACCCCCATCACAATAAAGATAACTAAAGACTTATTATTAAATGGTATGCATTTGCTGCTAGAATAAGAAACTGCTTTTTTTTTGGGGGGGGGAGAGTGTGGGGAGGAGGAGTGAGATGAGGCTGATGTTTGGTTTCTTTTTCTGATACTCTTTTCCTGATTGCAGAGCCTTGTAATTTTCACCAGGTATCTCTTCCAGTCTGGTTTGTAATTTCAAGGCACAGAGACAAGAATCTCACACTTACCTGATCTAACCATAAAGTTGATTAATCTACAAATTAAGTTGGGGAACAAAAGATAGTAAGGATATTCATGCAACTCACCACCTACATCTTAATATTAGTTTTGTTTCTGAGAGTTCATAGTTTAGATCAGGAAAAGACCATCAAGTATAACAATGCCTTCATGTTACAAATAAGAAAGCTCAATCCAAAGAAGGTTAAGTGAATTGTCTGGACATCTAATAAGTGTCTGAGGCAGCATTCAAAGGAAGCTCTTCTTGAGGGACTAAAGCACCATGCCACCTGGATATATGGCACACATAATACTCAGAACCCATCTTGCTCAGAATGCAATAAGTTGGTTAAAAGTGGCCTACTATAGTAGGGGATTTATATTCCAAAAGTACACAAAGGTACCAAGTTTGCTTGTTTACCAAATCAGTATCTTAAGGGAAGCAGGTGATTAGTCCTCTTTGAAAACTCCAATCAGAAGCAGATTAGATAACGGAGATAAGCACTGGGTTAGCAGAATCCTTTTGTTGTCAGAAACTGCTCTTTCTGGACTCATTCTCTTTTGTCTCCACATCCCTTTTTTCCAAATGAAGGCTGGAGTGGAGGAGCAAAGTTTCAATGCTTATATATATATAATCTAATAATTTCATTCTTTCTACTCTCTTCAAAGTTTCCTATAATCCATCAATTTATTTATTTAGATTTTTTCAGACTAGGCTAAAGAGAAGATTGTTTGCCTTAGTTGTTACCTAGTCTTAATCACTGAATAGGTGGGACCTCAAACAAACTGAGACTTGTTGAAGACCTTATCTTAAAGGATACCACGCAACCAGGGCCATCTCCTATTGTCCTGATCTGTGTCTGGCCCCTGGACCCAGAGGGCTCTGGAAGGGAAAGTGAGGCTGGTGACCTTGCCCAGTCCTCCCTCACTTAAATCCAATATGTTTGTAAGTCATGACATCATGTCCCTGATGTCCTGGTCCTCTTAAAAATGAAGCACAAACGACAACAGAATTTTACCTCTACCAGTGCAGAAGAGGAAGGAGGGATGCATTGGACTGAAGGTATATTTTGTATTTTTCTTTTACACATGGAGATGCAAACTGTCTCATCATCAAAAAATGGAATGGCCAGCTGTTTGACTGCTTTAGCCTGACCTTTCACTATGGTTCAGAGTCTTGTTGCTGACCAGGATTTTCAACCAGTTCTGAATGGAGAGGCTAAGAACCAGACTGAAGGGAAAAACCATTTGATTCTTTCTACCAAGGATTTCTATTACAAAGAGTCAGCTTCAAAGGACCATTTTATCAATCTTCCTAGGTTAAAACAGATTAGAGCTGACACTGATTAGAATCTCAGTATTTTAGAGATAGAAAGGATCTAATCTAAACTTTTTACTTTTATAGGTTAGTAAGCTAGAGTCAGGACTTACCCACAGTCATCTAGCTGGTTAATGTCATACAGGGATAAGAAGCTAGGTAATTATCAATCACTTTCAGGCCTGCTTGTCAAGCCAGATCATAGATGGCAGGTAGTATATTTTCATCAATCCAGAATATTGGAGTATGTTCCTTATCCTAGTCTTTATGCTCAAATATAAGGTTATATAACTTGTGAAATTGAGATTAGTGTAATTATTTAATTGTTCATACGAAGATGAAAATTGATGCTTGTTTTTTTCTATGACTAGTATTTGTAATTAAGAATCACTACACGGGCACAGGTAAAAAAGGAAGAAGGAAGAAAAGGGGGAAGAAATCACAGGTTAATAATTTATTCCATATTTATGACATAACAGATTTGAATTGTCTTAATATGGTATGTAAAGCATTGTGCAAGGTCAAATTAAGGTGATGAAACTTGTTTCTATTGTGTTCAATGGGATTTGTTCTCATTTTTAATTGTCATTTCAAATCAATAAAAATGGGACTAGAGGAGAGAGAGAAAAAATTCCATTTGATTTTATCATTATAAACTATTTTATCTAAGGTTACATAGGACAATGTTGATCAATGCAGAAGAATTTAATGACATTAAAAGTGAGGGAGAAAGTGTGAATTAAGAACAGTTATCTGACCTGTTAAATATTAATATAGTGGGAAGGAAGGGGGGAAAAGATGACTACCATAAAATCTACAGTAATTATGCAGCTTGGCCAATGATAAAATTTACCTTACATTACCTTACATTGAGGCACCTATTATGTGCTGCTAGTCAATTAGTATCTTTTCTGACAGGAATCCATTTTGGCCAATGTCAGTCACCAAGGTCATTAAAATCATTTCAAAGGAAAACTAGCGTCACATATACACAGCACTCTAGAAACTAAACATCAACATTGTCCAATATCTGTAATTTCTCATTGTGAGTATTCTCTCCACTAACAGAAATCATGACAAATCAATATCTCAGTAAAGTCTCAGGGAGTTGTCTCAAACTTGGAGGAGAAAAAGGACTTGGCTAGAATCATAGAACTATTTAGCAGTACGATTTAGCAGTAGTGGGAACTGAACTCATGCTACATCCAGTATTCTATTCATTGATGATGTCAGTCATTTTTCACTCGTGTCTGACACTTTATGACCTCACTAGCCATTATCTTGGCTAAAATATTGGAATGGTTTGCATTTCCTTCTGCAGCTCATCTTTGCAGATTAAAAAAAAAAAAAACTGAGGCAAACAGGGTTACATTACTTGCCCAATGTCACACAGCTAGGAGGTGTTTAAGGACAGATTTGAACTCAGGAAGATGAGTTTTCTTGACTACACTTCCAGTACTCTATGCACTATGGCACCACCTGGATGTCTCAAATATTCTATCTACTCTATCATAATTTCTCTAGAAATATGTTAGTATTTCCAACTCTCTAACTTTGTTTAGCCCATACCACATTATATTCTGTACATAGGATACTGAAACAAAATTATTTAGCATCTTAAAAATGTGAAAAACTTTTTTTTCCTGCAGTGAAGTAAACAGTACAATTATTAGCATCCATATTTTATAAGTGCAAAAAAACAATTCAGAAAATTAAAGTGATTTGTCTTGGTCACATAGCTTGTAGATGTCAGAATTAGGATTGTGAACTTCAAAGAAAGTCCTTTCTCTCCTTCACCCCATTTTTTCTACTATATTATTGTGCCTTCAGTTAAGTTAAAACTAGGGATTGTTGTTTACTATGTACTACTTGAAATGCAATTGGAAACGGCACATAATTGGTGCCTAATGTAAGGCAGCTGATAAGTAAATAAATCTCAGTGGGACTAATAAATGTTCTGCCTTCATTTCTACTGTACATAAGAGTAGTAGGCATTTTAATAACACTTTTAAGTACATAAAACTTATTACAAATATATCTCATGTTTCAAGTTGCAGAAATTCTGAGGTCTTATTAGGATTTTACAGAGAAGTAAACTGAGGCTCAGAAAGGAAAACTGTCCAAAAGTCAAATAGTTAATAATGTTTGAGGTTGAGATTTGAACTCAAGTCTCTTTCTGACTGCTGTTCCAATACTTATCTACTAGACCCAGAGATCCATGTTACTTGCAAAACAACATGAGTATTTGTAATTGGGAAATGTTTAACAGAATAAATAAAAATATAATAAAACATAGATAATATGGCATTTTAAAACTAAGTCAATATCTGATTCTGTTTCTATTTGTTTGACATAATTGCACTGCAATACATTGCTTATCTTATAAAACTTATTTACAATAATAACAACTTATTACAATTATAACAACTCAGCTATTATAGTGTATAGAGCACTAATTTTGAAATTTTCATCTCTTCCATTCCCTTGTTTTCTTCTGTCCTTTAAATGCAATATTATCATTCATGATGATGTAAGTACATAATAATGAGATCCAATCTAGTAATCAGGGAAACTATTTATTGTTGATCTTCCTTGCAACATAACCCACATGACATCTTTTTCATGATTGGATATTTCCAACACATCTATCGTGCTTGATTTTATCAGAATGTTTCTTTTGCCAAATGGTTTCACAGAAAACCTTTGGAAGATTTTTTTCCCAATTGCAAATGAAGTTTGCATTTTGAGGATCTAGTGCATAGATAAATGAGTGAATGAATAAAAAAGCATTTATTGAGATAAAGTCATGAGGAAGATTGATTGTATTGAAATTCAGCCCCTTTGTAATTTTCATATATACAAACCCTATCCCAGTCCCATCACATTAAGTCCTCCTAGTTAGGAGGACTTTCTCTTGCAAGCATTTTCCTCATTTTGAAATCTAATTGATTCCTGACTTTCCTATCTCTGGCCTACTTTGATTCAAGCTTCCCACAGTTTAGAGACTGGTTCTGATCCAGTTAGTAAACAAATACAAGAGCAGAGATTGGTCTGCCAGCTAGGACCTTGTATTCAAATGGGTAATACCATACATATGAGGCATTGGAGGCCCAGGTTGTGTATTTTAGTTGAAAAATTATATTAATAGTGAAGTCAACCAAGGATTGATAAATCCTTTTCAGTCATAATAGTAGTATTGATTTGATATAGAAAGGAAAGTGGGGGTAGGTACAAAGAGTGTTGGGGCTGATGAAAAAAATGGCTGAAATATTTGTACTTTATTAATTAAAAAGTGATTTACATATATTTGAAAATATATGTGCATATTTTCATCCATGAAAAATATAATATAGTTTGTCTACTATTTGTTTTTTATAAATAGAATCACATATGAATTTAAGGTTTCCAGGGATTGGCAGTGCACAAATCAGAAACCATTACCCTGGATCATTGCTGGTAGTAATATTGAGTTAAACATGTGTGCCCTAATCTTTATGGGCCTCTCTTTAATCAACTTTACAAATTTACAATTTTAACTAATTCAGGTGACTCTGTATATTAATGGTATATTTTTCATCTATGCTATGTAGCTAGAATAAATGACCAAAGTTCAAATATTTTTTTCAAAAAATTATCAAATAATTCTACAATTCCAATGTGTGTTATCTCATTTACCTCCATTACTTCAATATCTTATGTGTGTGTATATTTATATATGTACATCTACACATACACTCACACACATATATATATACGTATGTATGTAAATATATAGGTATTTGTGCATACATACACACATATATACATGTAACACATCTACATATGTACCATGTTTACATATCTATAACACATCATGTATGATTGTTCACTTTTGTTTTCCAAATATCTAGCACAGAATCTTCCATATAGTAGGAACTTAATAAATTTTTGTTTAATTAATCATTATATAAAGTGATGAATTAAGTTAGCCAGTAACCTCCTCCAAAACTGATGCAGTGTTAAGCTTCATTAAGAGATACATAATTCTAGAACAAGAGAAGGAACAATCCTATTGTATTCACTCAACAACTTAATAAGCATTTATTAAGTGTCAACCATGTTCCAGACAATGTGATAAGTGCTACCCTGATGACATCACATGTAGCATATCATGATCAGTTCTTCAAACTACAATTCAGTAAGAACTTTAGAAATTTGTGTGTGTTAAGGGGAAGATGACTATGATGATAAGGGGTTTTAGGATCATGTGATGCAGAGATTGGTTGTAAGATCTAAAGATATTTTAGCCTGGAAAGAGATATTCAGTGGATGTGATAACTGTCTTCAAGTGTTTGAGAGACTGACACTTAGAAGAAGGAATATCCTACTACTGATTAGCCAAATGGGACAGAAGTAAGAATAATAGTTTCAAAGTAATCCTCCTTCTCCTTTATTGTAATGTTTAAAGACAACCAAAAGTAGAATCTGCTTCCTTAGGAGGTTGAACTTTTCCTGCCTGGAAGTCTTAGGTGACCTCTGAATGACTGACATCTTGGCATGCTATAGAACAGATTTCGAGCCAAAAGTCATTGAGGTTAAATAACCTTTCAGGATTCCAACAACCTTGACCAGTTGAGTGTGAATACCTACAGACAAGTGGCTCAGTACATAAAAAAAAAACTGGATTGGAATCAAGAAGACTCATCTTTATGATTTCAGATGTGATATCAGCTATTTAATGGTTGTGTGACTCTAACCAAGTCACTTAACTCTGTTTGCCTCCATTTTCTCACCTGTAAATGTCCTGGAGAAGAAATAGAAAGCACTCCAGTTATCTTTGCCAAGAAAATATCAAAATGGGATCACAGAGAATCAAATATGCCTGAACCACAATAGTTCATTGGATCCTCATAGTTATCACCTGTATTCACAAAGACCAATGCCACCCCTTTTGGGAACAGTGAGGTGGAGCAGAAATGGCTGGAGTACTCAACCTGGAGTCAGTAAGACTCATCTTCCTGAGTGCAAATCTGGTCTCAAACATTTACTACAGGTGTGACCCTCTGTAAATCACTTAACCTTGTTTGCCTCAGTTTCCTGTAAAATGTACTGGAGAAGGAAAGGGTAAATCATTCCAATATTTTTGTCAAGAGATCCCCAAAGTGGAGTCATGAGGGGTCAGACAACAGCACAAATTCAAATCGTTTATTAAATATCATCTTTTAATCTCTCTGGTTCAAATGAATAGTTTGGGTGGGTATGCCCAGAAACTTAGAGGTAGTATGCTACAGTGCAAAATACATCAGATTTAGAATCAAAAGTCTTTTGTTAAACCCTATTCTTTTGTTTACAACTGTGTGATCTTGGGACAGTTATAAAAGCTTCAGTTTAATATAATCTATAAAATGAGGTGGCTGGACTACAAAATTGCTAATGTTCCTCCCAGTTCTAAATTCTTTGATTCTGTCACGTCAGATGTTGGTTCTCTAAAAGAAAAATAAAAGCAAAAGAATTTTAATACAAATGAATGGATGATAAAGCATTTATAAATCACTTATTTTGAAATAGCTACTGAACCAAACCATGGAGTTATAACCATAGTCACACACAGAGAGCTCCTGCCTTCAAGAAGGTAATAGAGAAATGTTATACTAAAAGGGGAAGCAGAGGCAAGCTGGGAAAAAAGGAGAAATACTCTGATATCATGTAGAAATGTCAATGAAGACAATCTGGAGATTTCCAGAAAATAAAGCAAAAGTTTACTGATGTGCTGAGTGTTTCCAGGACAGAGTTCAATATCTAGGTGAGAGGGTTATAAGGAAGAATGGAAAGGCTGGTCTGAGTGCAGTCATAACATTATGGAAATGATGAGGAAAGGAAATGGAAAAAATATGAATGAGAAAAAAAATGGAAAATACAGAATAAAGAGCATCATAATAGTCACTACATTGAATATAGTGACCTTCAGGAGGCATAAAAAGTGGCTACTTATAACTATTTTAAGTGACTTTTTTAATAAATAAGGAAATCTGGATTTAATTGCAATAGATGAAAAGGCATATACTGAGGAAACTGGCAGGAAAGATTAATGCAAAGAAGTGTAATTTTATATTTCATGCTGTTAGAAATTTGATTATAATAAAATTCTTTAAAATATTGTAATGAAGTAAAAGATGGAGAAATATTACCAAAAACTTCCTTTTTTTCAGGCTCAGTGTTCCTGTCTTGAAGCGAAGGTCGTAGCAGAGGGAGGTAATAAGATGGAAATCCAATAAAGTAACAAATTTCTCAGAGATAAGTGTACCATGAGCTACTTCTGATAGTGTGGCAGAAGGAGCACACCATTAGTGCTAGACCGCTTTTGGGGAGGGAAACTTTCCAGAGGCCAGTACTTTAAATTGCAGTTCGCATAAATTTAGAATTAGAGCTGAGAAGAAGCTTAGAGGTCATCTCCTTCAAACCTGAAGCTCAGAAATGTTGGTGTGTATAAATGTAAACACTTTTTGTCCAAAGTTGGGGGGGTATTATAGTATCATAAAACTAGCACTTCTTAGAACTCAACAAATATTGCTGGTCAGTCATTTTAGTGGTTTCTGATTCTTTATAATCTCATTTGAGCTTCACTTACAAAGATACTGACTGAAGTGGTTTTCCATTTCCTTCTTCAGCTTATTTTACAGATGGAGAAATTGAAGAAAACTATTTTAAGTGATTTACCCAGCTTATAAGTGTCTGAAGCAGGATTTGAACTCAGGTCTTCCTGAGCCCTTACTATACCACCTAGCTGGCTCTAATAACTTTGCGAATCATTAAAAGCCTTGTGGAGAGATGGCAAAATCTGAAAAATGGCTAGTTATTTAGTTATACACATATGTCTGTTCATGGGTATATATATATATATATATATATATATATATATATATATATATATATATATATATATATATATATATATATGAATGTATATGTATATATGTATGTATTTCTACTTATACACACATACATAATATGTATGTGTGCATATACACATTTATACATATAATTTCTAAAATATATCAAATGCTTGTTAATAAGTAATAAAAATTTTAAAAATTTACTTTCTTATATCCAAGTTCACAAACTCTTTGAAATCTATTCACATTTCATCTAGAGAGAGGTGCTAGAGTAAAATTATGAATAGTTAACAATGGTACAAAGAGAACATTTAGTCCACAACAAATCCCTGTCTACTTTGAAACAAAATAACTGAGGCCCAAAGAGGTTGAATGACCAGCTCGCAATGAAAGTTAGGATGATTAAATCATACAAGCATAAATCTAGAACTGAAAGATTCTTCAGATGCCATCTCATTTTAAAAATGAAGCAATTAAGGCACAGAGAAGTAAAATGAAGGGGTCAAGTTTTTTAAGGTAGCAAGCAGCAAAGCCCAATTCAAACCCAGTTTTCCATTCTTTTTTCACACACTTATGGGATTTTTATTTTATATTGATATTTCTTACTTCATTGTACACTACAGAACTGATAAATAGTTGGGTGGCTCATCTAATAGGAAATAAGGTTTCTCTGGCCCCTGGAGAAAATTAGAACCAAAAATTGCTAAGCACACTGGTCTATAACAGCAGGGTACTTTCAAGTTAGACCTGACTCCCTATAATTAAGTGACTATAGAAATCCTAACCATGCAAATATTAAAATGAAATAACATTTATAGAATGCCTCATTTGCAAATCACTCTCCCCTACCAAATAATATTCTGCATGGTTTTTGTTTCATCAGGGTGACTCTGGATTCTCAAAAAATTATTTCAAGGAGGCATAAGCCCTACTCTGTTCTAACATGATTGAAACATTTCACATAGGTTTCTGGCAATAAATTGAATCTCCTTTTTGAGGACCATCCATATTACCAGTTGACTGTCCATTTGGTAAGAAATTCTTTGGCAATAACCCTTAGAATAAAATAAAACTACAAAATGGCACTTGATTCTATGGCTCTTCAAGAATAGAAGGGGAAAAGAGTGTCAACAATACTACTAAAAATGAATTACAAATTGTTAGACTTTCTCTAAGTATTAACTTAGATATTTGAAAACTCCAAAAGTGAAATGTTTTTCCAACAACCAACAAATGGAAATATTGCTACAAGAAGTGACTTGAATCAATCTTGACATTCTCATGATAAACAAAACCAGAAGACAGAAGGAAATAGATAGATTAATGGTTCACAGATTCTCCTTGGAGAGGTAAGTAAAGGAGTTGGCAGAATTGGCTTAATTTTGTATCCAAAATCAAAGGGAAACACCATTTCATGGGACATTTGGCCATCTTGTATTTCAGCGATAATAAGTATTTGCGAAAAGACAGTCATGAAAATATTGGCAATATATGCATTGACATCTGTTGCAATGAATAAAGAAGGAAAGAAATTCTACAGAGATATCAGTAAAAGCATCTCAATGAAATCAGCATATACTTTGAATCCCTGTGATTTCGCCAGAAAAAGTGGGAATATGAGAGAATGCTAAAAATATGCTGAGAAATATATTAGGAATAAGGGGTGAGAAAAGGCAGAATCTTATGAACTATACATGAGTCTCAAATCTTTGCAACAGAAATATTTTCTTCAAGAAAATAATCCAGAGATATTGGATATGGCAAAAAACAGATAACAATATGAAGATTAAAACTGACCAACAGATAGGAAATTGTTACTGCTGTGGGAATAATTCTGAAGTAATTAATACAGAACAAAGGGGAAAATGAAAGAAAGCTGTTGATAATTAAAATAACTTGAAGCAACGATTGGTGACAAAAAATATAGTACTGGCAGATGAAAGGACATGACACAAATTGTATATAGTTGGGGTTTTTTTGTTTGTTTTTTGTTTTTTGGTTTGTTTAGTAATGCCTGACGATGGGGTATTTCTTTGCAAAAACACTGGAAAGGTCAGAAAACTGGGACAAACAGAGTTATGTGACTTACCCTGAGTTTCAGAGGCCAGATTTGAACTCAGGAAGATAAATTTTCTTGACTCCAGGCCACCTGGCATCCTATCCATTATGCTACTAAACAGCCCATAAACAGGTTTAACTGATGTAAACCGATTATCATTAAAAGAAAACTAAAAGAAACTTTAACTCTCTTAGTCATCAAATACATGACTTGACAGGCAGAGAAATATAATAGGTGAGGATGATGCTGGTTTAGAATATAAACTCATTGTAAAAATGTACAGAGAGAAGTGGTAGATGATTCAATAGAGTGTAAGCCTTCCAAGAGCAAATGCTGATTCATTTTTCTTTTTTGTATTCCCAGTACCTTGGACCTGGCATATAGTGGATGCTTAATAAATTTTGCCTGAATGAAAACTATGAGAAATATTATTTCAGATAACAAGCAATAGAGGTTAAAGTCAGTTCTTTAAAAGGATTAGCAAGAGATTGAATTAGGAAAAGTCATTACAAAGGCAGCTAAAGATGAAGCTGGAAGAAAGCCAACAGGGGAAAAAAATTTGCAAGAATTTTTTTTATATCAATTTGATTTTACTAGTGAACCAGTAAGCATTTGTGCTTGAGTTGACCTGCCAAACATTCAAACTCTATTGCAAAAAACATAATTGCATTGGTCTGGCCATCACATAGCTTGAATGAGTTTATCTAAAATACTATTTTACACAGCACTTGCCCAAGACAAGTGCTCACATGGAGGTCAGAAGAAGGACATTCTCAATGTCCCTCTGAAGAATTCTAGTATCAATTTTCATGCCTGTAATGAAGAAGGTACTCTGCTCTATGAATGAAAAACACTTATAGTAGCACAAAGGCAATGTAATATGCACAAATTTAAAGCCATCTCCATCCCAAATGTTCAGATTATTTGTGCCTGATCTGTGGTAGAACCTTCTGAACTCATATCTGAGGGATCAGCCACAGTCAAATACATTGTAGTTGTATCCCAATTTATATCATGATGTCCTTGACCATCTTCTAAAATGAAAGAGTATCAGCAGCAAAAACAAGTTTTATGTAATACTGCTAAACACTGGAGATACAAAGAAAGAAAAAGCGATAGTCCCTGCCCTCAAGGAGCTTACAGTCAGAGAAGATAACACGGAAACAGTCATATAGAAACAAACTGTGGTACAAAATAGAGGCAATTAGTACAGGGAATCATTAAGGTTGATCAGGAAAGGCTTCTCATAGAAAACAAGATTTTAGTTGATATATAAGAAGCTAAGGGAATCAGGAAGTGAAGATAAGACAGGAAAGTACTCCAAGAATAGGAGACAACCAATAAAATTGCCCTTAGTCAGGACTCAGTCTTTTGGGAGGATTGACAAAGATGTCAGTCACTGTATCAAAGAATGCTTGGGGAGAGGGCCATAAGGTATAAGAAGACTGGAAAGCAAGAGAGATAACTCTGAGATATCATTACACACCTGTCAGATTGGCTAAGATGACAGGAAAAGATAATGACAAATGTTGGAGGAGATGTAGGAAAACTGGGACATTGATAAATTGCTGTTTGAACTGTGAACAGATCCAACCATTCTGGAGAGCAATTTGGAACTATGCTAAAAAAGTTATCAAACTATGTGTACCCTTTGATCCAGTAGTGTTTCTACTGGGATTATATCTCAAAGAGATCTTAAAGGAAGGAAAGGTACCAATATGTGCAAAAATGTTTGTGGCAGCCTTCTTTGTAGTGGCAAGAAACTGAAAACTAAGTGAATGCCCATCAGTTGAAGAATGGCTGAATAAATTGTGGTATATGAATGCTATGTAATACTATTGTTCTGTAAGAAACGACCAGAAGGATTATTTCAAAGAGATCTGGAGAGACTTACATGAACTGATGCAGTGAAATGAGTAGAACCAAGAGATCATTATCCACAGCAATAAGAAGGACTATATGATGATCAATTCTGATGAATGTGGCTCTCTTCAACATTGAAATGATTCAGGACTAGTTCCACTTGTGCAAATGATGAAAAGAACCATGCTACACCCAGAAAGAGAATCATGAGAATAGAAGATAGAACACCACATAGCAGTTGTCACTCTCTCTGTGGTATTATTTGCTTGCATTTTTTCTCAGGTTCTCTTTTTCGTTCCTTCTTGATCTGATTTTTCTTACACAACCAGATAACTATAAATATTTACACACACACACACACACACACACACACACACACACACACACACACACACACACACACACTCACACACAAGATTTCCTAATATTGAAGCAGCCCCGAATTCCTCATATAAATCCTACTTGGTCATGGACGTATTCTTGTGGTGATAACTTGCTGTAATCTCTTTGCTATTATTTTATTTAAGATATTTGCATTGATATTCATTAGGGAAATTGGGTTATAACTTTCTTTCTCTGTTATTTGCATTACATATATGTCCTAAAAAGAAATTTGGCAGGACTCTTTTCTTTATTGTTTCCTAATAGTCTGCACAATATTGGAATTAATTTTTCTTTAAATATGTGGTAGAATTCACTTGTAAATCCATTTTCTTAAGTAGTTGAATAATTATTTATTCAATTTCTTTTTCTAAAATGGGACTATTAGGGACAGTTAGGTGGTGCAGTGGATTGAACACCAACTCTGAAGTCATCAGGACCTGATTCAAATATGAGCTCAGACACTTAACACTTTGTACTTACTGGGAAAGTCACACAACCCCAGCAAAATAAATCAATGAATAAATAAATAAATAAAAATTTAAAAATTAAATGGGCCTATTTAAGTAATTTACTTCTTCCTCTGTTAATCTGGGCAATCTATACTTTTTGTAAACGTTCATCAATCCTATTTAATACAGCTTTGCAAAATACCTCCTAATTATTGGTCTAATTTCCTCTTCATTGGTGTGATTCAAACTTTTCATTTTTAATATTAACAATTTGATTTTATTATTTCCTTTTTCTAATCAAATTAACAAAGAGTTTATTTTGTTGGTTTTTATATAAAACCATTTCTTATTTTTATTATTTTAATAGTTTTCTTACTTTCAGTTTCATTACTCTCCCTTTTTATTTTCAGAATTTCAAATAGTTTTTAATTGGGGGATTTTAATTTGTTCTTTTTTCTAGCTTTTTTAATTGAATGACCAATTCATTGATTTTCTCTTTCTCTATTTTATGAAGATAAATATCCAGAGATGTAAAATTTCCATTAAGAACTGCTTTGGCAGCATTTCATATATATTTTTTTTTTTTTATTCTTCCAAATGTCATTCCAGTTGTCTCATTATTGTCATTCTCTTGGATGAAATTATCAATTGTGTCTATGATTTCTTATTTCACCCACTCATTCTTTAGGATGAGATTATTTGGTTTTCAATAAATTTTTGATATATGTTGTGATATAGGAACTAAGAAAAGAGCTTCCCTCACCCCAAGGGGAATGTGTAGCATACATCGTTAGGTTAATAAAGAAACAAGGTTTGTTGGTAACTTGGAAGCAGATCACTGGACTCTTAAATATATGAGAGTGCACATTTCCTTGGTCCTTTAAGGAAGAAAAATTAGACCAGATATGTAGAAACTAGTGGGAGAACAATTGATTGAATATTATGAAGCTATGGGTGTTGATTAAATTCCTGAGGAAACATTCCTTATGTACAATACGATACAATTGGCTTTTAAGAAGCCCACACATTCTAAAGAGAAAGGAAAAGTTTTAATATGGACAGCCAGACAAGGAAGTATAAGGAGAAGGAGCAAGAGGGGGATGGTACTGACAAAGCAGCTGAAAAGCATGGGGAATTGGACAAAAAAGGAGTTAAGTACCTTACTGAAAATGCTGATGAGCTTAAAGAGTGTGGAACTCCTGACTTTCACAGCTCAGTTTCATGAATTGGCTTACAACTTAAAAAGCTAGAAAAAGGCCAAATTAAAAACCCCCAATCAAATACTAAACTTGAAATTCTAAAATTAAAAAGAGAAATTAATAATATTGAAAGTAAAAAAAAAACTATTGAATTAATCAATAAAACTAAGAGTTGGTTTTATGTGAAAAAAATAAATAGATAAACCTTTGGTAAATCTGATTAGAAAAAGGAGAGAGGAAAATCAAATTGTTAGTCTTAAAAATGAAAAGGGGGAAATTTCCACCAATGAAGAGGAAATTAGAGAAATAATAAGGAGTTACTTTGCTAAAATTTATGCCAATAAATTTGATAACCTAAGTGAAATGGATGACTACCTCCAAAAATATAGGCTTCCCATATTAACAAAAATGGAAATAAATTCCTTAAATAGTCCCATTTCAGAAAAAGAAATAGAACAAGCTAGTAATCAACTCCCTAAGAAAAAATCTCCAGGACCAGAAGGATTTATATGCAAATTCTACCAAACATTCAAAGAACAAGTAGTCCCAATGCTATATAAACTATTTGAAAAAATAGGGAATGAAGGAGTCCTACCAAACTCCTTTTATGGCACAGACATGGTACTGATGCCCAAACCAGGTAGGTTGAAAACGGAAAAAGAAAACTATAGACCAATCTCCCTAATGAATATTGATGCAAAAATCTTCAATAAAATATTAGCAAGAGGACTACAGAAAATCATCCTCAGGATAATACACCATGATCAAGTAGGATTTATACCAGGAAATCAGAGCTGGTTCAATAATAGGAAAACTATCAGTATAACTGGCCAAATTAATAGCTAAATTAACAAAAACCATATGATCATCTCAATAGATGCAGAAAAAGCATTTAATAAAATCCAACATCCATTCCTATTAAAAACACTTGAGAGTATAGGAATAAATAGACTTTTCCTTAAAATAATTAGTACAATCTACTTAAAACCATCAGTAAGTATCATATGTAATGGGGATAAATTGCAACCATTCCCAATAACATCAGGAGTGAACAAACAACGTTGCCCACTATCACCATTACTATTTAATATTGTATTAGAAATGCTAGCTTTGGCAATAAAAGTTTAGAAAGAGATCAAATGAATTAGAGTAGGTAATGAGGAAACCAAATTATCACTCTTTGCTGATGATATGATGGTATACTTAGAGAACCCCAAAGATTCTACAAAAAAGCTATTAGAAATAATACATACCTTTAGCAAAGTTTCAGGATACAAAATAAACCCACATAAATCATCAGCATTCTTATATTTCACTAACAAAATCCAACAGTTAGAGTTACAAAAAGAAATTCCATTTAAAGTAACTACCAATAATTTAAAATATTTAGCAATCTATCTGCCAAGGGAAAATCAGAAACTATATGAGCAAAACTACAAAACACTTTCCACACAAATTAAGTCTGATCTAACCAATTGGAAAAATATTAAATTATCTTGGATAGGGCGAGCAAATATAATAAAGATGACAATACTACCTAAACTAATCTATTTATTTAACACTATACCAATCAGATTCCCAAAAAACTATTTTTATGACCTAGAAAAAATAACAACAAAGTTCATATAGAAAAACAAAAGGTCAAGAATTCCAAGGGAATTAATGAAAAATAAAATAAAATTAAGGTGGCCCAGCTGTACCGGATCTAAAATTATATTATAAAGCAGTGGTTATCCCCCCCCCACACACACACACACACACAAATAAATTGGTATTGGCTAAGAAATAGAGAAATAGAATAGTTCATCAGTGGAACAGGTTAGGTTCAAAGGGCAAAATAATCAATAACTTTAATAATCTAGTGTTTGACAAACCCAAGGACCCCAGCTCTTTTGGGATAACAACTCAATATTTGACAAAAATTTCTGGGAAAATTGGAAACTAATATGGCAGAAACTAGGCATTGACCCACACTTAACACCGTACACCAAAATCAGGTCAAAATGGGTTGATAACCTAGGCATAAAGAATGTGATTATAAATAAATTAGAGAAACATAGGATATTTTACCTCTCAGACCTGTGGAAGAGGAGTGAATTTATGACCAAAGAAGAACTAGAGATCATTACTGATCACAAAATAGAAAACTTTGATTATGTCAAATTGAAAATTTTTATACAAACAAAACTAATGCAGATAAAATTAGAAGGGAAACAATAAATTGGGAAAACATTTTTACAGTCAAAGATTCCGATAAAGACCTCATTTCTAAAATATATAGAGAATTGATTCTAATTTATAAGAAATCAAGCCATTCTCCAATTGATAAATGGTCAAAGGATATGAATAGACAATTCTCAGATGAAGAAATTGAAACTATTTCTAGCCATATGAAAAGAGTCTCCAAATCATTATTAATCAGAGAAATGCAAATTAAGACAGCTCTGAGATACTACTACACACCTGTCAGATTGGCTAGAATGACAGGGAAAGATAATGCTCAATGTTGGAGGGGAGGGGGGGGAAACAGGGTCACTGATACATTGTTAGCGGAATTGTGAATACATCCAGCCATTCTGGAGAGCAATTTGGAACTATGCTCAAAAAGTTATCAAACTGTGCATACCCATTGAAACAGCAGTGTTACTACTGGGCTTATATCCCAAAGAAATCTTTAAAAAGGGAAAAGAATCTGTATGTGCAAGAATGTTTGTGACAACCCTCTTTGTAGTGGCTAGAAACTGGAAAATGAATGGATGCCCATCAATTGGTGAGTTGGGTGAATAAATTGTGACATATGAATATTATGGAATATGATTGTTCTGTAAGAAATGACCAGCAGGATGATTCAGAAAGGACTGGAGAGACTTATATGAATTGATGCTAAGTGAAATGAGCAGGACTAGGAGATCATTATATACTTCAACAACAATACTATATGAATATCAATTCTGATGGACATGGCCATCTTCAACAATGAGATGAACCAAATCAGTTCCAATAGAGCAGTAATGAACTGAACCAGCTACACCCAGCGAAAGAACTCTGGGAGATAACCATGAACCGCTACATAGAATTCCCAATCCCTCTATTTTTGTCCAGCTGCATTTTTTATTTCCTTCACAAGCTAACTGTACACTGTCTCAAAGTCCTTTTCTTTTTGTACAGCAAAACAACTGTTTGGACAAGTATACATATATTATACTCAATTTATACTTTAATATATTTAACATGTTTTGGTCAACCTGCCATCTGGTGCAGGGTGAAGGAGGGGAAAATTTGGAATAAAAAGTTTGGCAATTGTCAATGCTGTAAAATTACCCATGCATATATCTGGTAAATAAAACTATAATTAAAAATAATAATTCTATGATCTCCAAGTAATAAATGTACCTCTTCTTAATACCAATATTTTTCTCATAATGTTGAGCTGATATTTAATTTCAGTTCCTGTTACTCCACAATTATTTCTCTACCCGTTGCATCATTTTGCTGCATTTTAAAACTGAATATTATTAAGAGGGTGGTTAAACAATTCAAGATGGATATAAGCAGGCTACAACACATTACAAGCAGGATATAACATAATATAAATGACAGGACCCTCTGTGGTGAATTGATAAGATGAGATGGGAATAGTCAGATAGATCATGGGCATTGATGGATTGTAAACTTCATTCCTGGTCTGAAAATTTACATTAATGAGCTCCAAGATCCACTTAAGTGTTTGAATATTTCTCACAGAAAAATTTTGAGTCAAATTGTCCAAGTATTATATTCTCATTCTACAGATGAAAAAACTAGGGCTCTGAAAGTTGTCAGTTGCTTCTCATGATATAGTTTCTAAGTCTTTAAAATGTGATTGGAACTCAAATCTCTTGATAGCAATCCCAGAATTTTTTCACACTATTCCATCTCTAATTGCTCTTGCGTAATTGTTAAAAAGTGAATTTGTACAAATTTTTTGGTAATATTTCTGCAAAATGTAAATGTCTCTGTCTAGTCTACATCACTTGTTGTTGGCTATTCTCCAAGCATACAGAACAGATTAGTCATACATGTCAGCTGTGCAAATGATGTCCATGGAACTCGGTGTGGCTTTTATTGTCATTTGTGGAATAGCAAGCATGAGATTCTCCCTGAGGCAGAAGCAGAATTGCTGAGAAATGAATCAGGACTAGTATATGTTTTTGTTTTTTTTTTCTTCTTCACACTTCATTAAGGCATTTGATTTTGTCAACCAAGATGGTGGGTGGGAAATCCCAGGAGATTGAATGTTAAGAGAAATTTATACATGTTATATACTTGCTCACACCATGAGGAAATGATGGCAAAAGTTGTAGGCTCAATAGAGACAACAATCCCAATTCCTGTGACTAACATTAGCAGCCAATGTAGCATTCCTGTGGAAATTTTAAGTGGTTTTATTTTTGTTTTGTTTTGTTTTGTTTCGTTTTTCAGAAGTGGTCTAGAAGTAACTCAAATGATTGTTGTCCATGTAGAGCAGAATCATTTATTTACTTTGATACCGTGAGTCAAAGCTACTTTCTACCCAAAGTTACTTAGCCCATTCTACTATGAATCTAGAATAATTACCAGCAAATTAGCTAGAATTTAGTTTAAAATAAAAGCAAATAGGATCATGTTGAAAAATTAATAAAAGAGGTACTAATGGTAGTTTGAGTAAAGTACAAGAATTTTGTGGATAGATTTCCAGACATTTAATTAATTATTAATTAGTTGTTTGGTTTTTTTTTTTTAATGCTAATTGGAAACTTTTATTGCCAATTTTCTGTTTCTAAGATGTTTCATATTGATGAGACTTCACTACATTATAGAGAGAACATACTATGCAAATGAAGCTTTAAATAAACTTGCTTTCAAAAGACATATCTAGGGAAAGAATGGAAATTAAATCATATGGAGAAAAATGTTCTAATTGGAAAAATATAGTAAAATCAGTGTCATATGGGGATGTATGCATTTTTTATATTCTTGATTTTATTATTTTTTGTCAAGTCAAGAATAGAAAACAATAATAAGCCTGATAAGAACAAAACTCAGATCCCCTAAGTCAATACTTTCCAAAATGTTCCTTGAGGTCACCTGGGAGGCTGGTATTGCCAAGAAAGATTATGGTAGTGTCTAAACAACAAATTAGGGGAAAAAAGAAGGGTGTCCTTTACACCAAGGCTGTGATAGCCAATTGTGGGACTTACACAATGAAACCACAAATAAATTTATGCCTAAATAGGTTGGCTTTATCATTCTTCTGTCTGCTAAATAAACTCCCAACCAAACTCATCTGAATAAGCCTCTTAGAACCAAGCCCAGCACCTGAGCAGGTACAGGAAAAATTTTAAATCCTGCTTCTAACCTCTGCTCTGCACTATCTGATGTCTTCAAATGATTGGAAAAGCACTCTTTGTTTTCCATGAATTTCCTGCATAAGCAGCCTACCATGCCTATGGGAAACTGGGTTGTTTGGATGGTGAAGTCATTGCAGGGGCACCATTCTCTTCCTTGTACCTTGTTACATAAAAGCAGGTGTAGTATTTCTGTCTTGCAAGTCCAAACCTATGGAACTATGAAAAACTTTAACAGTTATTTTGGCATATATACAGCTTAAAGCCAAGTTGTAACTGGGCGTGGGGGGGTAGTGTGTGAAGAATATTGGATTCTGAGTAGATCTGGTTTGGAGCCTGGCTTTTATTGTGTTACCTTGGACAATCAGTCTCTTTCCAATTCAAACAAGAAGAAATCAGAACCAAGATGGTGGAGAGTAGACAGGACACTGGCTGAGCTCTGCCTAGTTTCCCTTGGAAACAACACTAGATCAAGTCTCTGAACACCTTTTGGCATGACAGAGCCCATAAATATTCAGAGTATAATAAATTTCCAGCTTAAGATATCTTGGAAAGGCTTCAGGAAAGATTTGTCTACATTGGGCATGGAATAATGTGGTCCAGCACAGGTGTGGCCCATGGAGGCCTATCCTGGGATTCAACAAGAGGAAATCTAGTGGGAAACTCTTAATTGAAATACAACAATGTTGGTCACTCTGTCCTGGTTCAGAAGGCCTGAAGATCAGCAGACCAGCTGTGAAACCTCCATTGCTAATTGTGAGCACCAACTTTAGCATAACATGTAGGACTTGGCCAGGTTCACCAAGCTTAGTGGGGAAGTGGACAGACCTAGTGGTCCCAGTGCAATTAATAAGAAGCTCCTGTTGCCCTGCAGAGAAAGCTTGGGACAATCTTCCTTGTGCCTTAGAAGCAGATCTGAACCTTTAAAATGAGCAAAAAACAAAAGGTTCTAACCATAGAGAGATACTACAGAGATAGGGAAGATCAGAACACAAATTCTGAAGAGGAAAGCAAAGGTAAAATGCCTTCAGAAGAATCCTCAAAGGGGCTATGAACTGTTCTCCAGATCAAAAAGCTGCCTTAGAAGAAAATCTTAAAAGAGAAATCAAAGAAAAATGGGAAAAAGAAATGATAGTTATGCAGAAGAGTTATGAAAAATTTATGGGGGGGGGTAAGCCAACAGCTTGATTGAAGAAAATAACCCTTGAAAATATATTTGGCAAGATGGAAAAAAATATCCTGAAGAAAACAACTTCTTAAAAATAATTTTCTTGAATTGGAAAAATAATGCAGTGAGCAAAACAACTCTTTAAAAATACAACTGGATAAATGCAAAAAGAGATAAAAAAAACTAACTGAAGAAAATAATTCATTAAAATTTAAAATTGGACAGATGGAAGTGAATGATTCAATGAGAAATGAAGAATCAGTGAAACAAAAATTTAAATATGAAAACAAAAGAAAATGTAAAATGTCTCATAGGAAAAACAAAAGATCCAGGAGACAAAATCTACAAATTATTCAACTACCTGAAAGCCATGATGAAAAAAAAGAACCTATACAGCATCTTTCAGGAAATCATCAAGGAAAATTGCCTTTTTATCCTAGAACTAGGGGGTTAAATAATCATTGAAAGAATATAAATCTCCTGAAAGAGACCCCAAAATTAAAACTCCAAAGAATATGTTCCCAAATTCTAGAATTATCAGGTCAAGGAGCATATTCTGGAAGCAATCAGAAAGAAACAATTCAAATATGGAGGGGACACAATCAGGATTACCCAAGACATAGCAACGTCCACATTAAGGCATCAAAGGTCCTGAAACATGATATTCTGGAAGGCAAAAGGCTTTGAACTACAAACCAGAATCAACTATCCAGCAAAATTCAGCATTTTATTGTGGGGAAAAGATGGATATTCAATGAAATAAGAGGTTTCAATCATTTTTGATAAAAAGATGAGAGATGAAAAGTAAATTTGATCTCCAAATATAAAACTCAAGAAAAGTATAAAAAGGTAAATGGAAGGAAAAAATAACATGTTTTTTTAAAGATTACAAAGTTTACATCCCTACATGGGAAGGTGATACATGTAACTCTTAAAAACTTTATCTTTGACACAACAATTAGAAGGAGCATATTTGGAGATGTTAGGTATAAGATGACTTTAACATGCCAATATAAAGAGAAATTAGGGGTAGAATGATGAGCATTGTTTGAACCTTAATCTCATCATATTTGGCTCAAAGAGAGAATAATATACCTATTTAGTTTGGTATAGAAATTTGTCTTACTGTACAGGGAAGTAGGAGGTAAAAAGGGAAAGAAAGAGGAGAGTTTAATAGAATGGAAGGCAAATGTAGAAGGGGAGATGAATAAGAAAAGGGGGATTGAAAAATGGGAGAGCAGATTGAGAGAGGTGGTCAGAAGCAAAATTGTCAAATTTTGAGGTGAGAAGGGAAATGGTAAAATAAGAGAAAAGCATAACTTGTGGAAAATAGGATGGGAAGAAATACAGAATTAGTAATTGTAACTGTAAATGTGAATGTGATGAACTGACCCATAAAATAGAAGCAGATGGCAGAGTGGATTAAAAAACAGAATCATGCAATATTGTTTACAAGAAACATATTTGAGGCAAAGTGATACAAATGCAGTAAAGATATAAGGCTGGAACAGAATATATTATGCTTTAGCTGAAGTAAAAAACAAAACAAAACAAAACAAAAACCGAACAAATACGTGTTGTGATACTGATCTCAGATCAAGGAAAAGCAAAAATAGATCTAATTAAAAGACATAAGGAAGGAAACTACATTGCTAAAAGGTACCATAGACAAGTAATAATAACACTAAACAATTTTGCACCAAGTAATATAGCATAGAAATTCCTAAAGAAAAAGGTATGTTATAAGAAGAAACAATCAGCAAAATTATTCTAGTGGGGTATCTCAACCTCCCTCTATCAGAACTAGATAAATCTAGCACAAAATAAGCAAAAAAGAAAATAGGGAGATAAATTGAATTTTAGAAAAGTTGGAGAAATTTGAATGGGTTTAGAAAGAATACACTTTTTCTCAGGGGCATATGGCATTTACACAAAAACTGGTAAAGTATTAGAGCATGAACACCTCAGAATCAAATGCAGAAATAATAAATGAATTTTTTCAGATGCAATAAAAATTACACATAATAAAGGGACATGGAAAAACAGCCCAAAACTTAATTGCAAATTAAATAATCAATCCTAAAGAATGAGTGCATTAAACAACAAATCATAGAAACAATTTATAATGTCATCCAAAGACTGATAATAATGAGATAAATTTATGAGATGCAGCAAAAGCAGTTTTTCAGGGAATTTTTATAGCTCTAGATACCTACAAAAAGAAAAAGAAAAGATGAATGAATTGGGCTTGCAACTAAAAAAGCTAGAAAAAGAACAAAGAAACAAAAACAAACTATTGAACTAATCAACAAAACTAAGAGTTGGTTTTATGAAAAAAAAAACTTTAGTTCATTTGGTTAGAAAAAGGAAAGAAGAAAACCAAATTACCAGTATTAAAAATGAAAAAAGATGAACTTATCACCAATAAAGAGGAAATTAAACTAATAATTAGGAGCTATTTAGTCCAATTGTATGCCAATAAATATGATAATCAAAAATATTGATTGCCCTCATTAACAGATGAGGAAATGAATTACTTAAATAGTCCTCTTTTGGGAAAAAAAAAAGAAATTGAACAAACCATTGATAAACTTCCTAAGAAAAAATGAATGTAGATTCTATATCACTAAAATTTCTCTGGAGTTTATGTTAAAGTATAAGAATACTTTAAGTGCTGCACAGAAAGCAGATGCTTGTTATTTTGTGATATGACTTCTCAAGTTGCACATAAGTTTCATTGCCTTTATATCATTTCTCTATAATTCCACTTTGAGAAATAATTATTTGGTTGACTAAAGACTATGCCCTTTTAGGACTCCAGAAAGTATGGAATGAGCATGAATTAATAATTGGACAACACTATGTATGTTCATAACTTCCTCAAAAGAAAATTCTCCATCAAACCAGAGGTAAAAAAAAGTGATAAAGTAGGTAATATTATCATTCTTAGTCCCATCTCCCCACTTTTCTCCCACTGTGCCACCTTTATCATAGAAGCAGAAGCAGCCATAAAAAGAGCAAGTGCCAATTTTTATGGATATCACAGATTTTTATAGGTGTGAATCCATCAGTCAGTAACCAGCCTACTTATGATAGGCTGGGACAATTATTGGGGAAATGTGGGATCAGGACTGTATTCTAAGCCAGAATTGGCAAACCTGCCTGCGCCTCACATGTGACTGACCATACTTTGAAATCCAACATCAACCAGATTAAAATGGAATTGGGAAATATTTAACAAAATAAAAAATGACACAAAACATATATATATATATATATATATACATATATATACATATATATATATATATACATATGTGTGTATATACATATACACACATATATACACTTAAGTATATGTATATATGTGTTTTATATATATATATATATGTGTGTGTGTGTGTGTGTGTGTATACATATATAGTAAGTCAACATATAATCTGCAGGGATTTTCATGTATGGATTAATGGTCCCAATTTCTATTTGAGTTTTGACACCCCTGTTCTTAGCCATTCCCACAAAGAAATTATAAGAGTTTTCTTTTGGCTAATTTAATCTTTGGGAACGCAGAGTTGCCTCATATACCACAATAAGAAGTTGGACATATCATTGCTTTGTTAATAACATATCACAAGTTGCATTTATAATGCATTTTGTTATACACATAGAACTAAATTTCACTTAATGTCATTAATAGGGGATGCTATAGTCCTTTAAATAGTTTCTTATAGTCAGTTTTGGTATGGAAAACTACTAAATATTCCATTTGACCATATGAAAATTAAACGAAGACAAACTTAGATATACTATTTGTGATCTCTAGATCTATACTAGACAGAATTATGCAGCATTGAAACTAAGCAGACAATCAAGTTTTAATACAGTATGTGTAAAAAAATCTTGAAATTTAAGGACCAAACTCTACTCATGCCAAACAAACAAACTAAGTGGGGTTTGGGGGCAGCTAGATGGAACAGTGCCAACCCTGAAGTCAGGAGAACCTGAGTTCAAATGTCACCTAAGACACTTAACATTTCCTTGTTATGTGAGCCTATGGAAGTCACTTAACTCCAATTGTCTTTCAAAAACAAAAACAAACCTACAACTTTCTGCCAACAACTCAGCTGAAAGATTATAGGGAAGGAAATTAAGGAGACAGATAGGACTTACACTAGTTGATACTCAGCAATGAATAAGATAATTGATTAAATGAAATATAAAAGGAAATTACACTAATATATTTAACTGAAATTTATTAATGTTATATATTGTGTTACATATTGAGCTAGGAAAAAGAGAAGATAAATGGATAAATAATACTGATTAGTAGGGTCCATAATTTATCGTAATACAAGGTAAATAAGGGAGAAGTGTATGTTATAAAAATAAAGTACTTCAGTGATTCAGAAGAGAAGGAAAGAAAACACTTAATCTTAAGGTAGGGATGAGAGAAGGAGTCCCTAAAGAACTTACAATAGAACTGGGAGAGAATAATAGAAAGCAAATAATCCCTTTTGACTAGAATACAGACTATATGAGGAATAGTGAATAGTGAGTAGAAAATAAAGCTGTAAAAGTAGATAGTATCAAGGGACCCTATCTCTCCAAAGGAGAAATTTGATAGTCACACTAAGACATTAGGATTTTATTTCACAGACACTGATGTTGTCAAAAGAATTTGTCCTTGTATTAGGGAGATTGACCTGGCAGTGCTGTGAAGGATAAATTGACATTTTCTTTGGTTCTCTTATTACAACAAATAGTCACTATCATAGGCCTCAGTTTACTCACTAGTAAAATGGGAAGATTGGACTTGATGACTTTTATGGTTCCTTTGAACTTCAAACCTATGATTTTATTATTCTAGTTCAATATCTCCAATAATAAAAAAATATATAATGAAGTTGTTTAGTTCCTCCAACTTTTCATGAGCCTAATTAGGGTTTTTTTTGGTAAAGATATTGGAATAGTTTGACATTTCCTTCTCCAGCTCATTTTGCAGATGAAGAAAATGAGGCAAACAGGAATAAGTGACTTACCCAGGATAACACATTAGTAAAGTAAGTGTCTGGCATGATTTGAACTGAGATCTTCCTGTCTCTAGGCCTGGTGTTCTCTCTACTGCACCATTTAGTTGCGTGAAAATATAATAGCTTACATTCAAATGGCATTTGGGGCAACTCATCCTCCTTCCTAGGATTATCTGGTTTTACAAGAAGACAAAGAAAAGCAGTTTGATATTTATTTATATCAATTAATTTCAATGTGCTAACAACTTTGTATAGAGATAGTATGGCATAGTGGCTAAAGAATGATTTGGGGATCATGAAGTTTGGGATTCAAATTCTACCTCTGAGGCACAATGGCTTTGTAAAGATGGTCAAGCCACCTGCAATCTGGATGCTCCAGGAAACTCTAGATTTTGCAGGTTTGTGATCCATTTACATGATTGAAGCCCCTACATGGAGATTAATAAAAAAGGCAGCTAGGTGGTGCAAGGGACAGAGCTCTGGAGTCAGAAGGACCTGAATTCAAATTCAACCTCAGATACTTACTTACTGTATGACCCTGGGCAAGTCACAACTCAAATTATCTTTAAGAAAGAGAAAGACTGAAGGCAAGACAGAAAGAGAGAGACAAAGACAGAGAAACAGAGAGTAACAGAGAGAAAGAGAGAGGTACAGAGACAGAAAGGGAGAAAAAGAGGGAAAGAGAGAGAGAGGGAGGGAGACACAAAGAAACCAGAAACAGAGACACAGAAACAGAGACATAGAGAGAGACAGAGACAGAAAGGGAGAGAAAGAGGGAGAGAGGGAGAGAAGGAGAGAGAGAGAGAGAGAGAAAGAGAGAGAGAGAGAGAGAGAGAGAGAGAGAGAGAGGGAGGGAGAGAGAGAGAGAGAGAGTCAGAGACAGAGAGACAGAGAGACAGAGACAGAGAGACAGAGAGACCAGAAACAGAGACACAGACACAGAGACAGAGAAACAGGGAGAGATACAGAGACAGAGGAGAGAGAGACAGAGAGACCAGAAATGCAGAGAATCAAAGAAAGTGACCAGAAACAGAGACAGAGAACACAGACACAAAGACAGAGAAACAGAGAGATAGAGGGATAGAGAGAGGGGGAGAGAGAGAGAGAAAGAGTCAGAGACAGAGACAAAAAGACAGAGAGAGAGAGAGGGAGGGAGTGAGCAAGAGAGAGAGAGAGATCAGAAACAGAGATAAAGAGACACAGAGACAGGACAGAGGGACAGAGAGGAACAGAGAAGAGACGGAGAGAGACATAGAGAAAGAGATTATAAACAGACAGAAAAACACAGAGACAGAGTCAGAAAGACAGAGACAGACAGAAACAAAAAGAGACACACAGGAAAAGATGAGAGAGAGAGAGAGAGAGAGAGAGAGAGAGAGAGAGAGAGAGAGAGAGAGAAAGAGAGACAGAGGGGGGAGGGGGTTGGGAGGGAAGAAGGGAAGGAGGGAGAGAGAGAATATATAAAGTTCAAATTTTTATTTATTTGTGAAGAAACTAAGACCTGAGGGCAAAATTAAACTTTTAAAAAGTGAGACAGCTCCAGAATGTCAGAGGTAAGATTGGGACCCAGGTCCTCTTACTCCAGAATTAGTGCTCTTTTGACTATATCACATTTCTGATCTGTTAATAAAAAACAAAAACAAAGCCCCCAAAGCAATCATATGTGGTAGGTAGTTTATCCAGAATATTGGTCCAAATGTAGATATACCCTGAATAGAGCCTACATCTCTAAAATTACTTTACAGGACTTCCGGCCAAGATGGCGGTGTGGAGGCAGACAGCTGCTTGAGCTCCTCGTTTTCTCTCAGAACTTACTTCATGACAAGCCTCTGACTTAATGCTTGACCCAGAAAGAAATCCACAAATTATCACCAAGAGAAGACATCCTTGAAAGTCGCCAGAAAAGGTCTGTGTTTGCTCGGGGGAGGGTCAATCAGACTGGGCGCAGACTGAGGGCAGACAGCCAGAGCAAGACAGGCAGCTCACACAGCTCAGACCAGAGGGGGAGGGGTGTGATCTCTGCCGTTTCTGTGAAAGGGCTTTTGCCCCAGTGTGGATGCTCCGTCTTGGCATCAAGCCAGGAGCGGTGGAGAGGGTGTAAACACCGGAGGTGAAGATTAAAACCCCAGAAAGCCAGCATCTCTCAGAGCCCGGCCACCCCCAACCCCCACCTGGACTGACTCGGTGCGTTCTCAGAGCGCAGACTCAGTACAGTCATTGCTGTTCTGTTAGTGGATCTCTGCTGCCCTACCCCCAGTCTGTAGAGGAAGCCCATTAATAACATCCAGCCCTATCCCCCGCAAAACAGACCAATTGTTTCTCTTGTCAGTTTGTTTTCTTTGATTCCTACTCTGACAAAATGAACAAAAAATTCAAAAGGGCTCTAACCATTGACAGCTTCTGTGTGGAGAGGGAGCAGACTTCAAATGCTGAGGAGACTAGGAACAGACTGTCCCCAGATGTATCCCCTGGGAGGGATATAAGCTGCTCCTCAATACAAAAGAACCTCATAGAGGAAATCAAAAAGGCTCTCACAAGAGAGCTGGAAGAGAAATGGGAAAAGGAAAGGGAAGCTTGGCAAGAGAGCCTGGAGAAGTCATCCCATACATTCAAAGACAGAGTGGATAAAGAAATCAAATCATTGAGAAACAAGATTAGTGAGCTGGAAAAGGTAAACAACTCCAAGGAAAACAGGATTAGTGAGCTGGAAAAGGTAAACAACTCCAAGGAAAACAGGATTAGAGAGCTGGAAAAAGAAATCAGCTCTCTAAAAAATAAAATGGATAAAATGGAAAAAAATTCTATAGAAGATAAAAACTCAATTGGACAATTACAAAGAGATATAAAAAAAGTGAGTGAAGAAAATACATCATTGAAAATTAGACTGGAACAAGTAGAAATGAATGACTCAAGGAGAAACCAAGAGGGAGTCAAGCAAAACCAGAGAAATGAAACAATTGAAAAGACTGTCAAGTACCTTACCAGAAAGACAACAGACCTGGAAAACAGATCCAGGAGAGACAATTTGAGAATAATCAGACTCCCTGAAAAATGGGAGGAAAAAAAGAGCTTGGACACCATTTTCGAGGAAATTATCAAAGAGAACTGCCCAGACGTTTTGGAAACAGAGGGTAAAATAGACATTGAGAAAATTCATCGATCACCTACTGAAAGGGACCCTAAAATCAAAACGCCAAGAAATATAGTGGCCAAGTTCAAGAACCATCAGACAAAGGAAAAGATATTGGAAGCTGCTCGAAAAAAACAATTCAGATATAGAGGATCCACAATAAGGATAACACAGGATCTAGCAGCGTCCACATTAAAAGAACACAGGGCCTGGAACATGATATTCCGAAAGGCTAAGGAACTTGGTATGCAGCCAAGAATAACTTACCCAGCAAGAATGAGCATCGTTTTCCAGGGAAGAAGATGGACATTTAACGAAATAAATGAATTCCATCTATTTTTGATGAAAAAACCAGACCTACATAAAAGGTTTGATCTTCAAATACAGAACTCAAGAGACTTCTAAAAAAGGTAAAAAGAAATCTTGAGAACTATACTTCTGTCAAAAAAAATATGTAAAGAACATATGTACAATTTGTCTTAGAAACTAGAGGTGGAAAGGAGATTATATCATAAAAAAGTATAAAGTGGTGGTACTACATCTCATGAAGAGGCAAAGGTAACCTATTATATCTGAGAGAAAGAAAGGAGGGAGATGAACATAGCGTGTATCAATAGACATATTCGATTTATGGTGAAACTTCTTCCACTTCATTGAAAAGTGAAAGGGAAGGAGTAAGCTAAGGGGAAGGGAATACAGTAATTTCGAGGAAAAGGGGTAAAATAAGGGGAGGATCTTTAAGGTGGGGGAGGAATCCTAAAAAGGGAGGGCTGTGAAAAGCAAGTGGTGTTTACTAGTTGAATACTGGATAGGAGGGTAAAAGGGAAGGAAAGGGGAAAAGCATAAGCAGGGGTTAATAGGATGGCAAGCCATATAGAATTAGTCCTTCTAACCATAAATGTGAATGGGGCAAACTGCCTCATAAAGAGGAAGCAGTTAGCAGACTGGATTAAAAGTCAGAATCCTACTATATGTTGTTTACAGGAAACACACCTGAAACAGGATGAGACATTCAAACTAAAAGTAAAAGGGTGGAGCAGAATCTATTATGCTTCAGGCAAAACCAAAAAAGCAGGAGTAGCCATCCTCATCTCAGATCAAGCAAAAACAAAAATTGATCTAATTAAAAGAGATAAGGAAAGGCATTATATCCTGCTAAAGGGAAGCATCAATAGTGAAGCAGTATCAATATTAAACATGTATGCACCAAGTGGTGCAGCATCTAAATTCTTAAAAGAGAAATTAAGAGAGCTGCAAGAGGAAATAGATAGCAAAACTATAATAGCGGGAGATCTCAACCTTGCACTCTCAGAATTAGATAAATCAAACCACAAAATAAATAAGAAAGAAGTCAAAGAGGTAAATAAAATACTAGAAAAGTTTGATATGATAGATCTTTGGCGAAAGCTAAATGGAGACAGAAAGGAATATACTTTCTTCTCAGCAGTTCATGGAACCTATACAAAAATTGATCATATACTACGGCATGAAAACCTCAAAATCAAATGCAGTAAGGCAGAAATAGTAAATGCATCCTTTTCAGACCATAATGCAATCAAAATAACATTTAATAAAAAGCCAGGGGAAAATAGACCAAAAAATAATTGGAAACTCAATAATCTTATACTAAAGAATGATTGGGTAAAACAGCAAATCATAGACATAATTAATAACTTCACCCAAGAAAATGACAATAATGAGACATCATACCAAAATGTGTGGGATACAGCCAAAGCAGTAATTAGGGGAAGTTTTATATCTCTACAGGCCTACTTGCATAAAATAGAGAAAGAGAGGGCCAACGAATTGGGTTTACAACTAAAATTGCTAGAAAAGGAACAAATTAAAAACCCCCACACAAACACAAAACTTGAAATTCAAAAAATAAAAGGTGAGATTAATAAAATTGAAAGTAAAAAAACTATTGAATTAATTAATAAAACTAAGAGTTGGTTTTATGAAAAAACCAACAAAATAGACAAACCCTTAGTAAACCTGATTAAAAAAAGGAAAGAGAAAAAGCAAATTGATAGTCTTGAAAATGAAAAGGGTGAACTCACCACTAATGAAGAGGAAATTAGAACAATAGTTAGGAGCTAGTTTGCTCAACTTTATGCCAATAAATTAGATAACTTAAATGAAATGGAAGAATACCTTCAAAAATATAGCTTGCCCAGATTAACAGAGGAAGAAGTAAGTAGTCTAAATAGTCCCATCTCAGAAAAAGAAATAGACCAAGCTATTAACCAACTTCCTAAGAAAAAGTCCCCAGGACCAGATGGATTTACAGGTGAATTCTACCAAACATTTAAAGAACAACTAACTCCAATGCTATGTAAACTATTTGAAAAAATAGGGATTGAAGGAGTCCTACCAAATTCCTTCTATGACACAGACATGGTACTGATACCTAAACCAGGTAGATAGAAAACTGAGAAAGAAAACTATAGACCAATTTCCTTAATGAATATTGATGCTAAAATCTTAAATAAGATATTAGCAAATAGACTTCAGAAAATCATCCCCAGGATAATACACTATGACCAAGTGGGATTTATACCAGGAATGCAGGGCTGGTTTAATATTAGGAAAACTATTAGTATAATTGACCATATTAATAATCAAATTAATAAAAACCATATGATCATCTCAATAGATGCAGAAAAGGCATTTGATAAAATCCAACATCCATTCCTACTAAAAACGCTTGAGAGTATAGGAATAAATGGACTATTCCTTAAAATAATAAGGAGCATATATTTAAAACCTTCAGTAAACATCATATGTAATGGTGATAAACTAGAACCTTTCCCTGTAAGATCAGGAGTGAAACAAGGTTGCCCACTATCACCATTACTATTCAATATAGTACTAGAAACTCTAGCCTTGGCAATAAGAGCCGAGAAAGAGATCCAAGGAATTAGAGTAGGAAATGAAGAAATCAAATTGTCACTTTTCGCAGATGACATGATGGTATACTTAGAGAACCCCAAAGACTCTGCTAAAAAGCTATTAGAAATAATTCAGAATTTTAGCAAAGTCGCAGGATACAAAATAAATCCACATAAATCCTCAGGATTTTTATACATTACCAACACAATCCAACAGCAAGAGATACAAAGAGAAATTCCATTCAAAATAACAGTCGATAGTATCAAATATTTGGGAATATATCTACCAAAGGAGAGTCAGGAATTATATGAGCAAAATTACAAAACACTTGCCACAAAAATAAAGTCAGATTTAAATAATTGGAAAGACATTCAGTGTTCTTGGATAGGCCGAGCGAATATAATAAAGATGACAATACTCCCCAAACTAATCTATTTATTTAGTGCTATACCAATCAGACTCCCAAGAAACTATTTTAATGACCTAGAAAAAATAACAACAAAATTCATATGGAAGAATAAAAGGTCGAGAATTGCAAGGGAACTAATGAAAAAAAAGTCAGAGGAAGGTGGTCTAAGTGTACCTGATTTAAAGCTATATTATAAAGCAACAATCACCAAAACCATTTGGTATTGGCTAAGAAATAGACTAGTTGATCAGTGGCATAGGTTAGGTTCACAGGGCAAGATAGTGAATAAAAATAGCAATCTAATCTTTGACAAACCCAAAGATCCCAAATTGTGGGATAAGAATTCATTATTTGACAAAAACTGCTGGGAAAACTGGAAATTAGTATGGCAGAAACTAGGCATGGACCCACATTTAACACCACATACTAAGATTAGATCAAAATGGGTCCAAGATTTAGGCATAAAGAACGAAATCATAAATAAATTGGAGGAACATAGGATGGTTTACCTCTCAGACTTGTGGAGGAGGAAGGAGTTTGTGTCCAAGGGAGAACTAGAGACCATTATTGATCACAAAATAGAACATTTTGATTACACCAAATTAAAAAGTTTCTGCACAAACAAAACTAATGCAAACAAGATTAGAAGGGAAGTAACAAATTGGGAAAACATTTTTACAGTTAAAGGTTCTGATAAAGGCCTCATCTCCAAAATATACAGAGAATTGACTTTAATTTATAAGAAATCAAGCCATTCTCCAATTGATAAATGATCAAAGGATATGAACAGACAATTTTCAGATGATGAAATTAAAACTATTTCCACTCATATGAAAGAGTGTTCCAAATCACTATTGATCAGAGAAATGCAAATTAAGGCAACTCTGAGGTATCATTACATACCTGTCAGATTGGCTAAGATGACAGGAACAAATAACGATGAATGTTGGAGGGGCTGTGGGAAAACTGGGACACTGATGCATTGTTGGTGGAGTTGTGAAAGAATCCAACCATTCTGGAGAGCAATCTGGAATTATGCCCAAAAAGTTATCAAAATGTGCATACCCTTTGACCCAGCCATACTACTACTGGGCTTATACCCCAAGGAACTACTAGAGAAGGGAAAGGGTCCTGTATGTGCCAAAATGTTTGTGGCAGCCCTTTTCATAGTGGCTAGAAGCTGGAAGATGAATGGATGTCCATCAATTGGAGAATGGTTGGGTAAACTATGGTATATGAATGTTATGGAATATTATTGTTCTATAAGAAATGACCAACAGGAGAAATACAGAGAGGCTTGGAGAGACTTACATCAACTGATGCTGAGTGAAACGAGCAGAACCAGAAGATCATTATACACTTCAACAATGATACTGTACGAGGATGTATGCTGATGGAAGTGGATTTCTTCAACATAGAGAAGAGCTAATCCAATTCCAATTGATTAATGATGGACAGAACCAGCTACATCCAGAAAAGGAACACTGGGAAATGAATGTAAACTGTTATTTTTACCTTCTGAATCCAATTCTTCCTGTGCAACAAAAAATTCGGTTCTACACACATATATTGTATCTAAATTATACTGTAATATATTTAACATATATAAGACTGCTTGCCATCTGGGGGAGGGGGTTGGGGGAGGAAGGGAAAAAATCTGAATAGAAGTAAGTGCAAGGGATAATGTTGTAAAAAATTACCCATGCATATGTACTGTCAAAAAATGTTATAATTATAAAATAAAATAAAAAATTAAAAAAAAAAGTAGATAAGGAAAAAAGATAAACTGAAAAAAAAATAAAAAAATAAAAAAAAATTCATATGTAAAGTAAAAAAATAAAAATAAAAATAAAATTACTTTACATATTTAGAGACAGAAGGGATTTTAAGGTTATCTAGTTTAAACTTCTATTATTTATGGTCTATATTATCTTTGAGTTTTCCTATTATTCATATTACCTTAAAGGTTATCTATTATATAACATCTTAATGGTTAATTATTGTCTAGGTTATTTTAGAGATTGCCTATTACCTAGATTATTTTAGTGGTTAATAAATTTATATATTTTCCTGGGGAAATTGAGTCCCATTGAGGCAGAGTGACTTGTGTCTAGATCATAAAAACAACAAGTTCAAGACACAGGGCTTGAATCCATCTCTTCTGACCTCATGTTCATTGTTCTTTCCAATTTACTATGTTATTTGTATCTTTATAGAGAGGCAAAAATGTATGGATAGATCCGGAAAAGTTATATGGATTTTATTCTGTGCTCAAGTTTATTATAAACCAGAGTTTGGGGAAGGGGAGGATTGGGGAACATAGTCTATAGCCAAAGAATTATAAAATTATAATTCCCACTTTATAGAAGGGAAAACTGAGATTCAAAGAAATGAAATGCCCTGCCTGAAATCATGTAGCTAATAAGTCTCTGGGCCCAGTTTCAAACCTGATTTTCTACCTCTAACTCCAATGCACTTTCTTTTGCATTTAAATGTCACTTACATATGTATTCAGTGGCTCTGCTGAACACAGTGAGATTTCCAAGGTATATTTCAAAGAGCTATATATCAAAGTGCCGGCAGAGATTTTTCTCTGT
The DNA here is from genome assembly GCF_048593235.1 of Sminthopsis crassicaudata. Lineage (NCBI taxonomy): Eukaryota > Metazoa > Chordata > Mammalia > Dasyuromorphia > Dasyuridae > Sminthopsis > Sminthopsis crassicaudata. Next base: position 517,014,713 of record NC_133618.1, read on the forward strand.
GTTTAGATTTAACTGTCACTCATAAACCATATAATGTTCATTAGTACCCATAGAAAGATTTCTGAAGCCCTGACAACTGTTGAATAAACATAGTAATTCATTAAAACCTGGGGTAAGTTTTCCCCTTCTCTGTATGAATAGCTCTGATTTGGGTCCTTAAGCCGAATGCTAGAGCTGAAAATCTGTGATCAAAGGATTTTACAGATGTGTTTTTAGTTGGGTGAGTCACCAAAGCTTGTTAGGCCTGTGTGGTTCCTTTATTCAGGAACAATGCCACCTGCAGCATAAATACACTCTCAGAGGAGGGAGAAAAAATGACAGGCCTGGATAGAATAACTAAGCAACGCTAAGCTCACTCCTCATTTCCCAGTAAATTAAAAGATCTTGCTTTGTTGCCCAGCCTTTGTTATAATGGGCTCCAGGCTCCTTTTTACACTGAGAGAAGACTGACTTGTTTGACGACTACACCCTCGTTCCTAGTTGACAGGAATTCTCTGGGAGGCTGACAAGGAGCCCACAAAATGTGTGTGTGCTGTTATTACTGAAGAAAAGCTGAAAATGCAGTGTCCGGCTTCTGGTTTTCTTAATCACTGCTATTCTGTATTCTACTCGTTTCAGGCAAGCACACACATACACAAGCAAAAATCCTCTTAACGAATGTCCCCTAAAAAGAATCACAAGGTACTGGAACCAGGCATGTTAAGGATGAGCTTTGCTGCTATTCACTCTTTAATGGTCCCCAGTAGCCCCTGCTTCTTTCATTTTCACTGATGTTGTTACTAGAGGCTATCCTAAGGCTCTTACATCATTTCAAAATGAACATTTTGGTTGTTTTGCACCATCAGAGAGCCCTGAATGGTCAATAAAATAGAGAGGGGTAGAAGATGAGTTAGCATATTAAGAACCCAAACAAGAAGTTTTTAATTCAATATAATTTGATTCAATTCAGTTTAATAAACATTTATAAAGGGTCTATTATGTGGAAGACATCTTGAGCAGGGATTAAAAACAATAAAAGCAAAGATAAATTATCTTCCACCCTCAAGGAGCTTGATTTCTACTTAAAATATACAAATATGCACAAGTATTCATTTGAACAATAAAAACTAAGTTCAAAAGAAGACAAAACAATTTCAAGGAGTGAGGGAAAGTCACTGGGAATAAGGAGAGGTGAATCAGGAGCTGTCTCATGTAGAAGGTGACAGATGAAAGGCAGTGGTAAGGTAGGAATTATAGTCTAAATAGCAGTGACACTTGTATGATGGTTCAACAGATAATGTCCTGTTCGGGGAACAGGTAGGAGACTGAGTTGACTTGAATGGAAAGTGTGTAATGGGGTATGACATGAAATATTAAGTTAAGTTGAGCCAAATTGTAGAATAAAAATTGGGTAGACCTGGGGAGTTCTTATTTTATCCTAGAAAGCAATAAGGCACAATTAAAGTTTATAGCTTGACATCATTGTTTCCCTGATCTCTCTCTTACACCATGTATCCAATCAGCTGCTAGATATTGTCATTTCTGCCTCTGTAATATCCTTTTTCTATTCACAGAGATATCTCCCCCTAGGTCAGGTCTTTATCACCTCTCACTTGAACTGTGAAAATAGTTTCCTAAATGATCTCTCTGGCTCTAGCTATTATAATTTTTTTCTCTAAACAACTGCCAAACTGATTTTCTTCAAATTCAGGTCTCCCCATATTCCTCCCCTACTAAATAAACTTCAGTGCAAATAAATTATAGCAAAAGAATCTCCTTAAACATCTCTGAATTCAAATATAGCTTTTCTGTTTCATATTTAAAGCTACTCAGAACCTGCACCCCAACCTACTTTTCCATTGTTATCATATATACTCTTTTCTACATACTTTATAATCCAGCTACACTAGCCTTATTACTATTCCCCATCTTTTGTATCCTTGCTTTTTTATACTAGTTGCCCTTTAAGCCTGGAATAGACTTATTCCTCACATATGACTCTTGGGATTCTTAGTTTCCTTCAAGAAGCAGTCAGATCAAGTGACAGCCTCCAATATAAATCCATTCCAGGGGCTGATGCCTTCTCATCCTACTCTCCCTCCACTTATCTTGTATTATATCTATATCTATATCTATATCTATATCTATATCTATATCTATATATCTATATATATCTATATAAATATATATATATATATATATAATTGTAAATGCATATCTTCTAACTTGAGCTAATATAAAAGTACCTTGAAGTCATATCATCTTACATAAATATATAGAGAGACAGCAAGATATAAGGCAAAGAGAAGCAGAATGGGAGTCAGGAAGGTCATAATCCCAAATTTGACACCTGAGAGCAGGAAACATTTCACTTTTCTTTGCAAACTCTATGCTGTGTATATAATAAGATTTTATTTGATGCTTGATTGATTGATGAGTTTTTTCTCTCTACAAGGCAATGGAAGCAGATGATTTTCTCCAGTACAAATGTTTGACTAATGAGATATATATTATTTTCCCCAAAATATGTAAATAATATTTAAGAAGACAGTGTAGGGCTTCACAAGAATAGTTATAAAATTCTGTCTCTCAAACATAACACTCCAAATCCCATCCTCATATCTTTAAACTGATCAGTTAGTATCTAGAATGCCCTCTCTGCACACTTCCACCTCAAAGAATGTCTCATTTTTTTCAAGATGCATTTCCAGTACTTCTTTCTATTCTACATGAAGCTTTTCCTAATCTTTCCTCTCCTCTCATCTGATCATTCATGGTTTTGAAAGCATTATCCCAAAGATAGTCCTTACAATTTAAACTTGAGAGTTTTCCCAAATTCCCAAGAAAACTAATTATTTAAATTATTAAAGCACCTGCTTCTTCTCAGCTTACTGAATCCAACAGAGTGAGTGAGTGTCATCCCATAGGGCAGTAAAAGGTTCTATAGTCATTCAACTTTACTTTCAAGAATAACTTATGAGAAGTTAATTGTTTCATGTGACATCCTACATATTTTCTATTCAAAGAAAGAACATCACACAAAAGCTTTCTAGTCTTCTTTAAGTTAAAATGACGTGCTATATTGATATAACTTGTCCTTATTAAATTATATCTCTAGTTTTGGAGGATATCTTAGAGACTCCCTGGTCTAATCAGATGAAGAAATTTAGACCAAAAGAGACTAAAGGACTTTTTAAAAGTCACATAGTAAATATTACAAGTAGGACTTGAATATAGGTCCTTTGACTAGGTGATCTTCCATATACTTTTTATAAAATTGCATGAACCCATTTATGACCTTATCCTCTTTTCCTATTAGTACAAAATGTCCTTGCTGGCAGGAGCTCCTATTGTTTTTCTTCTCTCCAATGTTTTACATAGCACCTGGAACATAATAAGTACTTAATAAATGCTTATTGATTGATTAATTTCTAATCACACTGCTTCTTAACTTATAGTAGTTAAACAAATTTAAATCACATTAACTTGCATAAAGGATACAATAGAGATAGGAAATGGAGACAAGAATGGAGGAATTAGGAAATCTGCATTATAATTCCAATTCATTTGAATTTTCTGTGCCTCATCTACCTCATCTACAAAATCAAGATTTATGGTAAAAGATAATTCATTGGGCTCCTTATGACTCTAAGATTCTGGTTCAGTGTGATGCTGGATGAGGATTCTAGGAAACCTTTCTCCTCTGCTAACAAATCATGTGTTTATATTCACACAATTAATCATTCTGAACTAAGTTTCTTCATTGAAAGAATTGAGAACATGTATATCTTTCTTGCTTTTCAGAGCCATTGGAAGGAACCAATGAGAATACATTTTTTAAAGTAAAATACTGGACACGAATGTAAATTGTGTTTCCTCACAATAGAAGATGGAATATAGTGTAATTGGTAGGAAACTGGCTTCATAGTCAGGAAAACTTGAATTCCATTCTAGTCTCTGATCTATGCTAACTTTATAATCCTGGTCATTTGATCTCTCTGTGGCCTAGGCAACTCTGGACTCTAAATTGCAGTATAGGTGCTAATTTGCAATGAATGGGAGTATTTTTTTCATGGGAAGATCTTCATACCAAGGAAAATATATTCCTGATCTCTCTGTAGTAACCCCTCAAAAATATTCTAACAACATTGTTAGAGTCATAGCTAGGAATTCTCATCCCCAAGTAAAATGAAGTTGGATAGAAAATTGTCACAAATTGAATGAGGCCCGTCCTTTAGGTAGTCTGTTCCCAAGGCCCACAGAATAGCTATCTGTCATCACATCTGTTTGCCCAAAACACAAGAAGAAACAAAGGGCAAAGGGTGAGATGTTTAGAAATGGTTAAGTGTAGTATGTGTAGATATTTTGACTGACCAACACATGGAAGCAGAAAATCCCTAAGTATAAACATTCTAAGTAAATTCCTACACACTGTTCCAAATCACTACTAATCAGAGAAATACAAATTAAGACAACTCTGAGATACCACTACACACCTGTCAGATCGGCTAAGATGACAGGGACAAATAATGATGAATGTTGGAGGGGATGTGGGAAAACTGGGACACTAATACATTGTTGGTGGAGTTGTGAAAGAATCCAGCCATTCTGGAGAGCAATTTGGAACTACACCCAAAAAGTTATCAAACTGTGCATACCCTTTGATCCAGCATTGCTACTATTGGGCTTATATCCCAAAGAAATACTAAAGAGGGGAAAGGGACCTATATGTGCCAAAATGTTTGTGGCAGCTCTTTTCATAGTGGCTAGAAACTGGAAGAAGAATGGATGTCCATCAATTGGAGAATGATTGGGTAAATTATGGTATATGAAGGTTATGGAAGAAATGACCAGCAGGAGGAATACAGAGAGGCTTAGAGAGGCTTACATCAACTGATGCTGAGTGAAATGAATAGAACCAGAAGATCGCTGTACACTTCAATGCTATATGAAGATGTATTCTAATGGAAGTGGATATCTTCAACATAAAGAAGATCCAACTCACTTCCAGTTGATCAGTGATGGACAGAAACAACCACACCCAGAGAAGGAACACTGGGAAGTGAATGAAAATTGTTAGCACTACTGTCTACCCAGGTTATTTATACCTTTGGAATCTAATACTTAACGTGCAACAAGAAAATTGGATTTACACACATATATTGTATCTAGGTTATACTGTAACACATGTAAAATGTATGGGATTGCCTGTCATCTAGGGGAAGGGAGGGAGGGTATAATTTGGAAAAATGATTACAATGGATAATGTTATAAAAAATATTGGTCATGCATATATACTGTCAAAAAATTTTATAAGTATTAAATTAAAAATAATTCCTACTCACTTTGATTTAGATATTCCTCCAAAAATGGTAAATACATTGCATTTTGCTCATTCCTTATTTCTTATGCTTGCTATGGTGTTAATTAATTTAAAGACATTTAAATTCTGGTTCAATTACCAGTAGCAAATGGATCTGCTAGATAAGGAGCACTGGGGATGTTGATATTTCCTTTAAGTTATTATAAAACAGTTCCTCTTTTTTTGTTGCAAAATATCAAATTTTCACATTTTCTTGCTGATCAATAATGCTGAGGTAAAGGCTAAGTTATAAACATATATTTAGTACAAACTAGTTGCTGACCAAGAAAACAAAGTCCATCTTCATGGTTTTATGGTTTTTATCTTATCAACCTGCTATATTTAAAAGAAAAAATCATTAACCTTAAATATATGACCTATCTGATAGCATTTAATTTTATGAATGATAAAAATAATAATTTTTGTGGATAAGGCATGCAGTAAATTGTGTATACAGCATCCTATTCAGTCTTAATCACAATCACATAAAGAAGGCAGGTAAAGTATTTTTTTCTTAGCTTCATTTGTTAGATAAGGAAACTGAAGCCAACTGGCTTGTCCAAGGTCACACAGCAAATGAACTCAGAGGCAGTAGAAAATCAATGAAAAGAATTCTGAAGTCAAAGGGATTTTGATTCAAAAGATCCTTGCTTCTATGCTACCTTCGGCATATACACCTGTATGACTTTGGAAAATCACTTAGCAATTTTGGATCTCAGTTATCTTTATCAATGGAATGTTAGGGGTTGGCCTGGGTGGGCTCAGAGATGTCTTATACCTATCCCTAAAAACCTATGACTTTAAATTCACAATTTTCTCCATTATACGATCTGTATGTTAATGTATATGTGTGCATTTATTTCAATGATTTCACACATCTCACAAATGAAGGCAATTGACTTCTCTAGACCCCTCCATAGACACACACACACACACACACACACACACACAGATTTGTACATTCACAGCACAGAGAAAGCAAGATGTATCATTTTCTCAAATTCCTTATGTGTCATTTTTTGCAGACTCTGCCCATTCCTGTCTGTGCTCTGGGAAGAATCATGAACAAAACTTCCATATACAATAAAAGTGAGAAATGCCTTTATATTCAGCTTTAGGAAAGAAGAAGGTCACTATTTCCCAGAGTCTGATTATGACTGTTTCATTTTTTCTTTCTTCCAAAAGAGAATTTCTTGAGTGCCTGTAAGGCAGCATGCCCAAGTCTATAAAGTGCCACACACAAGAGAACTGACTACAAGTTCAGGTTAAATCGGATTTGAGGATTTTCTTCATTTTTTCTTCTCCTTAAAGGCAAGTTAAAAATCCTAAGCTATTGCATGCAGCCTAAATAGGAGAAAAAAGATGAATCAGCAGCAATCTGAACACTACTCATCTGATGTTGCTCAAGTTATTATTACAGTCTTTGAGCCTCAGTTTCTCCCTCTATAACATGAGAAGATTGAAACTTCAAAAGTCTCTTCCAACTCAAAAATGATGGATCAGATTGTAACAATGCTTACTGGGATGATAAATGGACTTTCTTTGCTATTGGTCACTTTACTTTCTCTTTTTCATTTTTGTGTGGCCTGAGAATTCCCTTGGACTCACTTTCTCCCTCATCAGTCTTTTAACCCCTTCCCTCTGAGGTACTAGCCAAAATAAGAAAAATATGAACTGCAGGGCCAGACTCACCACTTGCACTATTACTATATTAGCCTATTATTACTGATCCATATTTAGCCATTTTCACCCTGTGAAAGCATTCTTTTTGCACGGGAAATTATTAAAATAAATCAATACAATCATTTTCTTCTTTGCATATGGCCCTCAGCCAATACATATTGGCAATTTCCCTCTTGTTAAATCTTCCTCTCTTCTAGATTCTCTCTTTATCCAATGAAACAAATGCATAGCAAATATAATTGATGTGGGCTATCTTGTAATGCAGTTCCCCAAAGTATAACAAAAAACCCTAACAATTCTTCTAAGCAAAAATTAAATAGACCAGGAAGGTCTATAGTAGTTAACTATCCCCAGAATTCCCAGCTTCCTTTAAGACAATTCAAATTCTAATTTTTATAAAGTCTTCTCCTATTTTCCCCCATTCTTCCAGTTCCTTCTCTCTAAGATTGCATCGTATGTAAATTATTGTTTGCTTGCTGTCTCCCTCATGTGAATGTACAGTCTTTGAGAGTAGGGACAGTTGCTTTTGTTTGCTTGTTTTATTTATTTGCTTATTTTTTTGTATCCCTAGTGCTTTGCATAGCATAGTGCTTTTTGCATAGTTCCTGACACAAAGGAATCATTTAATAACTTCTTGTTGACTGACATCTGGCTATTTTTGTGAGGAAGAGTGAAGGCAAATATCTTATATTTGTATGTCAGAGAGTACTCTCACATAGAAAGTACAGAAGAATTTATTCCAAGTCAACCTCACCAAAAGACAAACACTCTTTGTGATCAGTTCTAGAAATCAGTTCCTGTTTTGCTGGGCTGTGATGTGTCTTAGGTCACTCAGAAAAAAGCCTAAGCTTGCACAAGGGAGAAATGCAGTTCTTGGTGAATGCTGCATCCTTGAGTTTGCAATACCCCACATTTTGTTTTCCTGTTATTGTGTTGTTGTTTTTTGTTGTTGTTGTTGTTGTTGTTGTTCTTATTGTTTTAGCAAAAGCAACTTGCTCATTTAAATTTTCCTCTTCTTCCTACTTATTGTCCTCATGTGTCCTTTTAGTCTTTTGGCATGGGCAAGTAAAGAGTAAAAGCATCCTGGGACATATATGGCTTAATGGCCGCTGTTTTTATTTGAGTTTGACACCACTGGATTAAATGACCCAAAAGGTCCCTTTGAGAGCAGCTGGTGGTAAAAGCGAAAAAGTGTAAGGCCTGAAGTCAGAAAGACTCATCCTCTGACCTCAGATACTTACTAGCTAAGTGACCCTGGGCAAAGTTCCTCATCTGTAAAATGAGCTAGAGGAAGAAATGGCAAACTACTCCAGTATCTTTGTCAAGAAAACCCCAAATTGGGTCACCAAGAGTTGGACATGACTAAAATGATTGAATAACATTAATAAGATTCCTTCAAGCTCAAATTTAACGATCACTTCACTGATGAAGGCAACCTACAAAAAAATACAGGTAGGCAAGAATAGGCCACTAAACCATTTATAAGAATCCTTTGTGTTATAGTTTGACTTAAGAAAAGACATTAAATCATCTGTTTTATTTATTTTATTAAATGTTTTCCAATTTCATTTTAATCTGGTTAGGATTATATGTATCCTAAAAGGAGTGTTATACACCTCTAAGCTAATTAAACACCTTCCCTCCATTTTGTAGATATTGATACTGAGCCCAGAAAGGTTAATATGCATTTATTAAGTATCTTAAGAATATTTTATCATGAAAGACTATATATATATATGTATATATATGTATATATGTATATATATACTATAAGAAAATATGCAATAAAAATAAAGTAGGTTGGGGAGAAGGTATTAGCAAGCAAAAGGATAAGGTAAGATTTTTTTATGGGAGGTCACATCTAAGCTGAGCTCTGAACTCTATAGAAACATTCTAAGAAACTTATGAAAGGGAAAGAATGCATTCTGGATATGAGAAAAATAATATAGGAATATAGCAAAGCAATATAGAAGCATCTAGAGTCATGCCTGGAATTTATTCTTCTTCACATATGCCTACGAAAATTCTTTGTTTCCTTAAGATGCAGCTTTTTTTCTGGGAAGCCTTCTCTGTTTCAGAAGGAAAGTGATTCCCTCTTTTTAATTTTTCTTGCAACATAAAATTCCTTTGAAACCCTAAACCTTTCAAGCCCAGTAGTTTAGGATTATATTTTTGGATAGACAAATCTTTCCACACCCTTCAAAACACAAAGACAAATGCCTATTTTTCTGGTTTATCTTAAGGTTGGCTCTGACTGATATGGATAATAATACAGTACTGTCTACAAATTTCTGTGTGTTACTATTTATAAATGTCTGTCAATTGGAGGACAGTGCTTTTCAGTATCCAGTGATAGCATTCTAATGATTGTAAATATGCCAATGAGATCGCTCACTAGTATTCTATTAGAGTTGTTAATTGGCTCACCCCAACCAACCCTAATGCTACTGAGGGATCTGATCTATAGCTGAGGTTCTTTTCTAATTTGGTTAGTGCTTCCCTAAGAATAAAACTATAATTCAATTCAATGCCCTATGATTGCTCTTTTCTATCTGCCCAAGTCAGACTCTAGCTTTTGTTCTTCTTCCTTAGAGATAGATGAGTATCTTTAGATATATTCTTACAAGAAATAGATTATAGGTAAGATATGGATATATGTATACAAAGGTCTATCTTCTATCCTATCCATTTTTACTTTCTTTAAGAATCCTTTTTCCCTCTTTGCATACCAGTCTTTTTTCCTGAAGACATCCTTTTCTTAGTATATACAGATTTTTTTATGGATTTTTTAATATATGCTTCTGTAGTCTATTTCCTCCAGCAGTCTCAGTGCATTTTGAAAAGGTCATGTCTATGACCAATGCCTCTTAATTGCTAAGGAATTGGGACAAAGCATTCTGGGAAATAAGATTGGCAGGAAGTTTTTATTCATCTTATTCATATGACCAAATAAGAGATAGAAAGCATTACAAAATATAAAATGAATAATTATGATTGAATCAAATTAAAAAGGAAAGATTTTGCATAAATAAATCTAATGTAGCCAAGATAGAAGAAAAGCAGGAAACTAGCAGGTGAAAGGTAGAGTTAGTTTTCTTGATAAAGATCTCATTTCTCAGATATATGGAGAACGGAGTCAAATTTATAACAATACAAGTCATATCTCAATTGTTATTTGATTAAAGGACATGAAGAGATAGTCATTGGATAAAGGAATCAAATCCATTTATAGTAATATTAAAAATGCTCTGATTAGAGAAATGCAGATTAAAACAACTTTGAGGTACCACTTTACAACTATTAGATTGGCTAATATGACAGAAAAGAAAAATAACAAATGTTGAAAGGAATGTGGAAAAATAGGAACATTAATGTATTGTTGGAGGAGTGTTATGGGCTAGAACTTGAAACAAGGTGCTAAGTCACTGGAATTGATAGAGACAATGATTATGTACTTAGTACTTATTAGAGTTCAAACCTTTAAGAGAGCATATATAAGGTAGGAGCCTCAACTAGGATGCACTTCAGGAGAATCAGAGCCAGGATTCAGTCAAAGAGATTCACAAGTTGAGGAGATTCACAAGTCAAAGGACAGAAGTCCACAAGCCCACTCTCTCGGAGGTGGAATCAGATTCATTGCAACTTCCACCTTTGTGCTGGCCGGAGACATTGTAAGGACTAGAGGCAGAAGCTGGAAGAGATAAAGGACTACCAGCAAGAGCTCTCAGAACCAAGGAGAGAGAGATAGGCCTCTAAGAAAGCTAACTGGGCTATTTTGAAAGGCACAATAAAGGATTTGGATTTTAACTCCTGGCTACATTTGGGGTGATTACACTGAACTGAAAGGAAGTTTGCCTCCAGAAGCCCCCCAAGAAACCTGCTCTCAGAGAAAATTACATTTTTAGAGAAGAACATTACAGAGGAGTTGTGAAATTATCCAACCATTCTAGAGAACGATTTGGATCTAAATTGAAAAGACTATAAAACTATGTATACTTTTTAACCTGAACCTTTACTAGGTCTATAATCCAAAAAGATCAAAAAAAGGGGAAAAACTATATGTACCCAAATATTTATAGCAGCTATTTCTGTAGTGGCCAAAAAAATGAAAATTAAGGGGATACCTATCAATTGAAGAATGGTTAATCAAGCTGTGCTATTGGTCAGTTGTTATCCTTCTTTCTTAAAGAGAACCAGAATGATATCATCATGTAATGTCTAACTGTGGCTGATCATACAAATAGGAACTTAGAATGCTCTACCACAGTTTGGGCATAAATAGCAGATGCTAACATTTGGGGTGGATTCTCTAAATTTGTACATCTCACATTTAGAGCTCCTTTATTTCTGCTTTGTTCATAGAGCATAGCACCTACTGTGATGAGGGCACATCATGCTGTATGGTACTATTTCCCACTGCCAAATAATCAATCCCAAAGTTCCTAAGAGAGATTTTGAGAGTATCCTTATGTTCACTTCTTCAAACCATCATGTGAGCACTTTTAGCAAATGTATATTTGGCATTTGACCAACATAGCCACGCCATCAGAGTTACACTCTCTGCAGTAGAGTTGAATGTGTGGCAGTTTAGTTTAAGAAATGACCTCACTGTCTTCCAGGTGATCTTTGGAATCTTCATAAGATAATTCAAATGGAAGCGATTCTATTTCTGATATAGTGTTGGTATACTGTACAGGTTTTACAGGCGCCCAGCAATGAGATCAGCACAATGTCTCTGTAGACTTAAGTTCAGTAGTCAGTCTAATATATCGCCTCTGCCATACTTTCTTTTGGATCCTCCTAAACACTGAGCTAGCTCTGGCAATGTGTGTGTGTGTGTGTGTGTGTGTGTGTGTGTGTGTGTGTGTGTGTGAATCTCATTATTAATGGCTACATTCCTGAAAAGAATACTTCCAAGGTAAGTAAATTTATTTACAGTATTCAAAACATCTCAAAATTCTGTAGCTAATCATTTCACATATAGGTAGTCTGGTGCTGGCTATTGTGCTTGTGTTTTCTTGATGTTAATTGTTAGTCCAAAATTAGTACAAGCAGTAGATAATCGATCCACACTTCATTGCTTCTCAGCTTTAGAGGCTGCATTGAATGCACAATAGTCTGCAAACAAAATTCACATGAACACTTTTTCCACTTTAGTCTTGCTTTGTAGCCTTTTTTTAAGTTGAACAATTTACCATCAGTATGTTAGTTGACATTGATGCTGTGTTCAATTTTATTGAAAAAATTGGTTAATGTCTGAGAAAATTATGCTAAAAAGCATGAGAACAAACACACAGATTTGTTTTAATTTTGTAACTAGAAAAGTTTTTTGACTGGAAAAGTTTAAGAGCATCATTCATTATTCAGAACCTGGACAAGCATGCAGTAATGAAAATGATGTGCAATACTGATAAACTTTTCTGGGCAACCAAATTTTGACATAATTTTCCAAAGGCCTTAGTAACTGACAGTATCAATGATCTTGATCAGATCTACAAACATTATGTACAGCTTGCTGATCTGCTCCTAGTATTTCTCTTGGAGATCTCAGGCAGCAAACACCAGATTGACCATACCTTGGCTTTTTCTGAAGCCATTACTGTTCCTCAGGTAGATGACCATCTTCCAGGTAAAGGATTAGCCTTTAAGGAAGATTCTGGTAAAAACATTGCCAGCAATGACTAAGACAGAGAACTCCCTTAGTTTTCACAGGACAATCCCCTTTACTTTTATAGAGATGGACAATGAAGGTGTTTTGAATGACTAGGGGACAATCACCTCTTGCCATATAACTCAGAAAATTTCAGTCAGCTTTTGTTTGAACAATTGACACTCAATCTTATAAAGTTCAGCTGGAATAGAATCAGCACCAGGTGCTTTGGCACGCAAAAAGGAACCTGATAGCTTTCCAAACCTCTTCTTCAACTGGTACTTTAATATTGGGTGGATTGACTTCAATGTGAGGTAAATAGTTAACAATTTCAGCATTGATTGATGACAATGATTTATTGAGAACAGTATGGAGAATTGCAAGAGAGAGAGAGAGAGAGAGAGAGAGAGAGAGAGAGAGAGAGAGAGAGAGAGAGAGAGGAGCCAAGATGACAGAGAGTAGTGCCTGAGCTCTTCTTGGCTTCCCTCAGATCAAAACCAGAGCAAGTCTCTAAACAGGTTTTGGAGTAACAGAACTCACAAATATTTGGAGTGCAACAAAATTTTCATCAGGAGATATTTTGGAAGAACTTTGGGAAAGGAAAGGTCTGTCTCAAATGAACAGTGGCAGAGAGAAGACAAAGAAGGATGGTGATTTCTGGCCAGTGCAGGCCTAGCACAGCACAATGCAGCTTAGGGAGACCCAGGAGAGGGGTGCATAGCCAAAGTGCAGTAACAGCTGCTATACTGTCCTGGTTCAGAAGCAATAGATGAGCAGACTAGCTGTGAAACCTCCAATGAAACTACAGAAGACAAATGATGAATCCCTAAATCCCAGCATAATGCAGAACTTGGCCACATCCACCCAGTATCCCCAACGTAGTCAGTAGTACTGGCTCCAGGGCAGCGTGAAGCCACTGTCTCTTATAGAGTCTCTTATAGAGGAAGCTTTGCCATAAGAACAGACCTCAACCTTTAAAAATGAACAAAAAAGCAAAAAGAGTTCTGACCATAAATAGCTTTGATGGAGACAGAAAAAAGAATGTCAGGCTTTCAGATAAAGCCTAAAAGAATGATATATATGGGTCTCCATCTCCAGCCAAGGTTCTCTTGGAAGAATTCAAAAAGGATCTTAAAAGAAAGATAGAAGAAAAATAGGGAAAGGAAATGAGAGCTCTGGAAAAGGAAACAAAAGAAACTGTCTGGAGAAAATCACTTCAAGATTAGTTTTAGTGAAATGGAAAAAGAAGATAAATTCTTGAAAAACAGAATTTCTAAAATGAAAAAAGTCCATTGAATAAAACAGCTCATTTAAAGGTTCATTTGGCCAAATACAAAAGGACAAAGAGATAAAAAAGCTAACTGAAGAAAACAGTTGACCAAAAATTAGAATTGAACAAATGGAAGTGAATGACTCAATGAAATATCATTAATAAGTCAAACAAAACCAAAAGAAAAGAAAAAAAAGAAGAAAAAAATGTAAAATGCCTCAGTGGAAAAACAACTGACCTGGGACATATATCCAGGAGAGATAATTTGAAAATAATTGACTACCTGAAAATTACAATGAAAAAATAACCCAGACAACATCTTTCAAGAAATCATCATGGAAAACTTCTCTGATATCCTAGAACCAAAGGATAAAATAAACATTGAAAGAAACCACCATTTACCTCCTGAAAGAAAACACAAAATGAAAACCCTAAGGAAAATCATACTTAATTTCCAGAATTATTAGATCAAGAAGAAAATACTGCAATCAGTTAGAAGGAAGCAATTCAAATATTGAGGAGTCACAATCAGGATTACATAGAATCTGCTTTAAAGAATTGAAGGCTCCAGAATATGATATTCAAAGGAATGTTGATTATAGTCATAAATCAACTATCCAGGAAAATTAAGGATTATCTTTTAGGGGAAATTATGATGTATATTCAATAAAACAAGAAATGTTTTATTTATTTTTGTTGAAAAGACCAGAGCTAAACAGAAAATTTGATCTTATTTTTTTAGAAATGTTAAATTGGGGGCAGCTACGTGGCACAGTGAATAGAGCACCAGCCTTGAATTGAGGAGGACCCGAGTTCAAATCTGTTCTCAGACACTTAACTAGCTGTGTGACCCTGGGCAAGTCACTTAACCCCAGCCTCAGGAAAAAAACAAAACAAAACAAAACAACAACAAAAACAAAAAAAAAAGCAAAAAAACAAAAAAACAGAAATGTTAAATTGATTTTATGGAGGAAATCAAAGTTGAAGAAGAAGAAATGTGAAAATTTGCAGAACAATAAATTTATATAACATTCCACATCCCCCAATTTATTTTTTTATTAAAGCTTTTTATTGTCAAAACATAGGCATGGATAATTTTTTTCAACACTGACTCTTGCAAAATCTAGTGTTCCAACTTTTCCCCATTCCCCCATCCTCTCCCATAGATGACAAGTAATTAAATATGTTAAACATAGTAAAATATATATATCAAATCTAACATATGCATACATATCTATATAATTATTTTGTTGCATAAGAAAAATCAGATAAAAAAAGGAAAAATGAGAAAGAAAATAAAATGCAAGCCAACAACAACAAAAAGAATACAAATACTATGTTGTGGTCCACATTCAATCCCCATAGTCCTTCCCCTGGGTATGGATGGTTCTCTCATTTGAACAGGCCTCAATCATCTCATTGTTGGAAAAAAGCCATGTCCATCAGAATTGATTATATAATCTTGTTGTTGCCATGTATAATGATCTCCTGGTTCTGTTCATTTCACTTAGTGTCAGTTCATGTAAGTCTCTCCAGGCTTCTCTGAAATCATCCTGCTGGTCATTTCTTCTACAATAGTAATATTCTAAAACATTCATATACCATAACTTAATCAGCCATTCTCCATCTGATGGGCATCCATTCAGTTTCCAGTTTCTTGCCACAAGGGGTGCCACAAACATTTATGCCCATGTGGGTTCTTTTCCCTCCTTTATGATCTTTTTTTGGGATATAAGACCAAAAGAAACATGGCTGGATTGAAGAGTATGTGTTAGGTTCTTACTAAGTGCTAATGAGTTAATGAGATATTAGGTTCTTACTAAGTGCTAAGTTGGTACTTGACAATTCTCTAGTTCCAGCCATGATTGGGAGTTTTACTTGTGAATTTCTGGGGAAGAGCTTGAATGCTTAGGAGGAGCAAATTCATTGGTTGAAGTAATTTTTTCCAGAAGCCCTTGCATTATCCCACGCCCATTCTCTGGGAGGATAAAAGAGGAAGTCACTACTCTGGACCAGAGTTAACAGCAACTGTCTGGAGACAACGGTTCTCTACAGGAAGAAGAATCTGTCTGAGAGATTTGAGTTGACACAGCAGATTTCCTCCCAGAGAGCAATCGACAGTTTCTGGAGACAACAGCACATTACAAGTATGCACCAATTTGATAGCTCTTTGGGTATAATTCCAAATTGCTCCCCACAATAGTTAGATCACTTCACAACTCCACCAACAATGTATCCCAGTTTTCCCACATCCCATCCAATATTTTTCATTATTTTTTCCTGTTTTCTTAGGCAATATGAAAGGTGCATTTCTCTGATCAATAGTGATTTAGAGCACCTTGTCATATGAGTAGAAATAGTTTCAATCTGTGCTCTGCCTGCTTGCACTTGGCCATGCCTCCCTTCATTTGAGCCCTCCATGCCCAAATGAAACAGATCTTTTCTGGAGATCTTCAAAATTATCTTCTGCTGCTAATTTGTTATACTCCCAATATTTGTGGGTTCTGTCACTTCAAAATTAGTTCAGAGGCTAGATTGCTTTTAGTGTAAGGGTTGCTAGAAGAGCTCAGAATAAAACATATCTCCTCTGCACCATCTTGACTCTGCTTCCATTAAGTCTATTTTTAAGGCGTTTGTTTTAGATAATTTCTGTGTTTCCTTTTCCAAACCTTCTTGCAAAGTTCTCATTTCCTTTCCCCATTTTTCTTCTAACTCTCTTTTAAGGATCTTTTTTAATTCTTCCAAGAGAGTTTATGAGATAGGGACCAATTCCTATCACCCTTTGGGGCTTCATATGGAGATGATTTGCATTTAATGTCCTCAGGGTTTGAAATCTGTTGTTCTCTTTCTCCATAAGAATTATCTAGGTTAGAAGTATTTTGATTTTTTTTTTTTCAATTTGGCTTAAGTGCCTTCCCCAGGGTCATACAACTAGGAAGTGTTAAGTGTCTGAAGTCATATTTGAACTCAGGTCCTCCTGACTTCAGGGCCAGTACTCTGTCCATTATATCTACTAGCTGCCCCCAAATATGCTACTTGTTTTTAAAAGTTGAGGTCTGCTTTTAGAACAAAGGGTAGATTGTCCAAACTTACTTTCCAGGTGACAGTGGGTTGGTGATGACTATTATCCATCCAGGGCTGCGTGGATATGGCCAGGTCCCAAGTTATTCTGAGGTTTAGGGGCTCATTATTTGCCTTTTGTATTTGTGTTGGATTTATTATATCTAGTCTGCTGATCTAATGGCTTGCAACGAGGACAGAGTAGCCAACATTGTTGTAGATTCCTCTGATTATATTCCCCAGCTCATAGGATGCCACACCACCCTAGGTCCCTGCTCTCACCTGCACTTGGCCCTTTCTTCCATGTCCAGTTGAAACAGACCTTTTCTGAAGTTCTTCCAAAATATCATCTGCAAGAACTTTGTTACACTCCAAATATTTGTGGGTTCAGTAATTCAAAAACTAGTTCTGAGGCTTGATTTGATGTTGATTTGAGGGATATCAGGGAGAGCTCAGATAAAGATGTCTTCTGTCCTCCATCTTGGCCCTGCTCCCAAAGTTTGATCTTCAAATATGGAAATCAAAAGAAGCATAAAAAGGGAAAAAGGAAAGAAAAACTCTATTTTTTAAAAGGTTACAATGTTTACATCCAATATGAGAAGATATCATGTTTAAGTCTTGAGAAATGTATCTTTGTTAGGCATATAATTCAACTTTACTGTGATAAAAAAGATACTGGAGGTGTAAAAGATATTGCAGAGGAAGAAGAGAAAGGGGACATAAAATGAAGTAAATTACATCATATAACATGGCAAAAAAAAAAAACTATTACAGTTATGGGAAAGAAGAGAGGGCAATAAGCATTGTGTGAACCTTAATGTCATCTTGTTTGAATAAAAGAGAGAATATCAGACTTATTTAGTTTAATATAGAAACTTGTTTCACTTTATGGGGAAATAGGAGGAGAAAGGGAAAGGAAAGGGAGAGGCAATAGATGGAGAACAAAAGTAGAAGAGGAGAGGGATGAGAAAGTGGGATGGGCTGTAAAAGGGGAGGGCAGATTGAGGGAGGTGTTGCTCAAAAAGGAAACATTGGTGAGAATGAAAAGGGAGAAAGAGCAAAATATAACGGGGAAAATAAAATTACAGGAAATATAGAATTAGTCATTTTATCTGTGAATGTGAATGGTATGAACTTTCCCATAAAACAGAAGTGAATAGCAGACTGGAATAAACGCTAGATCCTACTCTATGTTGTTTACAAGAAACACATTTAAATAAGAGTGATATAAACAGAGTAAAGG
Source organism: Sminthopsis crassicaudata (assembly GCF_048593235.1). Taxonomy (NCBI): domain Eukaryota; kingdom Metazoa; phylum Chordata; class Mammalia; order Dasyuromorphia; family Dasyuridae; genus Sminthopsis; species Sminthopsis crassicaudata. The sequence continues at coordinate 517,032,960 of NC_133618.1, forward strand.
TAAAAGGCTAGAGCAGAATGTATTATGCTATGAATATAGCAATATAAAAGTAAATTAATGAAAAAATGCAAATGAAGATGGCCTAGCTGTACCAAACCTAAAATTGTATTATGAAGCAGGGGTCATCAAAACCATTGGGTACTGGCTAAGACATGGAGTAGTAGATCTATAGAACAGGTTATGCTTATAAAATATAATAGTCAATGAGAACAGTACATATGTTCAGCTCATCTTTCTTTGATCATATGCTCATCACTAATCAATGTGATCCTCTTAGCACTGAGTAGTTTATACATTATAAGTGTAAGGGCCCTTTAAATGGACAGCGCCACAGTGCAGCAGGAGATTGAGTGGCCCGGAAGTAATCTCTGTGGATACAGGACTGCCTGTGGGTGGGATCCTGTCCATATTGAGATAGCTTCATGATGGATGACTACTCTCTCGCTGGTTGGCTGTGTGTGTGACCTCACAAGCCCTTTATTAGCCCACTGCAGACAGCAGTTGCTCTCTTTAACCTGGATCCCTAGCCTGGGGTAGCCAAGCCAAGCCAAGCTGAAGCCGAGAGGTAAAGAGTTTGGTAGAGAACATGTGGGTCTTCAGACCAGGTGTTCACTAGGGAGCTGACAAGTCAGGGCATTATGTGAGTAGGTATAATAAAGGCTTTTAAGATTACACGTGGCTGTTCTTGAGCATGCTACTGGTTATTAAATGATAGATTCAAGAGATCGTGGCCAGAGACCTTTGAAGGCCTCAGAGGAGGTGAGCCAGGTAGAGTTGACACTGCAAAGGTCAGTGGTCAAAGGTACTCTGTTGGGCCTAGGGCAGACTAGTAATTGTAAGTGCCAGGAAGGCAGATTACATATAAGTTTTTGGCCCCTAAGTATTATAATACTTAATATAATACTTAAAATAACAATAATATAAGTAATATAATACCTCAGGGTATTATAAGGAGCTTTGGATTGTTACTATGAGTATAAAATTCAATGTCAAATGCCTTCTTACTGAGCTAAGAATCTCTCTAAGCTTTATTTTTATTTTTATTTTGATGGAATTTAATGCAACCTGTTGGTACACTCTGTGCAGTTCTAGTTTTGTTGTTGTTGTTGTTGTTGTTGTAGTTTTTATATTTAGCAGCTTGTGAGGGTCCCTTCATTTTAATCAAACCAGTCTTGATTTTTATAAATGCTCTGAGGCAGATGAACAAATGCAGTGCCATACACTAAATCTCTGAAAGTTGTCCATTCCTTTTCTGCTCTACTGCAATCAACTATGTGCCTGGTCAACTTTCCCTCCAAGTTAGCAACAAATTGTTTCCACTCAGAGAATCATTCTAATTTGTTGACATTCATTCTTCTGGTAAGCTTTTTGCCTAGGGTGTACTACTTTTGTTGAATGTTAATATTTAGCTTGGAGAGGATAAGTCTCTAATCAGTCCAGCATTCTGTACCATACTTTTCCTTCATAACATAGTCATGTGATTTATGAAATTCCATTAAAAATAATAGTAGGCAATATAAAATATTTGGAACTATATGAGCACAATTATAAAACACTTTCCACACAAATAAAATCAGATCTAATCATTTGGAAAAAATATCAAGTGCTCATGGGTAAGCAGAGATAAAAAAATAAAAATGATAATACTACCTAAATGAATCTACTTATTCAGTGTTATACCAATCAAATTCCCAAGAAACTATTTTACAGATCTAGAAAAAATTACAATACAATTCATCTAGAAGAACAAAAGGTAAAGAATTACAAGAAAATTAATGAAAAAATGTAAATGAAGGTGGCCTAGCTGTTTTGTTATAGATCTAAAGCTATATTATAAAGCAATGGTTATCAAAGCCATTTTACTGGCTAAGAAATCAATGGGATAGGTTAGTTTTACAAGGACAATAGTCAATGACTATAGTAATCTAGTGATTGATAAACCCAAAGACCACAGCTCCTGGACTAAAAATTCACTATTTGACCAAAAAAAAAAAAATTGTTGGTAAAATTGAAAATTGACCCACACCTAACCTCTTATACTAAATAAGATCAAAATGGGTTCATGATTATCACATATTATAAGCAAATTAGAAGAACAAAGGATAGTCTACCTGTCAGATCTTTGAAGAAGGAAGGAATTAGTGGGCAAAGAAGAACTAGAGTACATCATGGAATGCAAAATGGATAATTTTTATTATATTAAGTTAAAAATTTTTATACAAACAAAACCAATGCAGACAAGATTAGAAGAAAAGCATTAAAGAGGGTCACATCTTAACAGCACAGCTGATCCTGGAATCTCTTATTAGCAGAGGTTCCTTCAATTTTTCCCCATTCAGACACCAACTCCTCACATTGTAGAGGGTAAACATTTGTGTGGCCAGAACCAAAGTTATCTCTGAGCTCAGTTACTTCCTAGCTCAGCTACCTCCAGGGTTCTCTGCTTGCTGTTTCAGTGGAACTCACGTAGAGATATTTTACACATGGGTCAAACCTCTGTCCTGATCTCTTCAGATCTTTTCCAGTTGTTCCAATATAACCCCTATTCTCCCCCAAGTCTTGTATATTTTTATTGTTCTATGCTTGACCTGAGGAGGCTTGCTTGTGTGGAAGATCTGGAGAGCTTGGAATTTTCTGACCTTCTCCACTATCTTCCCAGGGTCCTTTTGTCTTTGCAGAAGTTTTGTACATTTTGGGGGGTTTTGACAGCAGAAAAGAACTTCTCACAGTAATCAAGTCATACTTTGTGTGCTTCTGTCTTTCTCAGTTGTATAAGGACTTTCCTTTGTCCAAAGAAACAAATCCTTGTTTTTTATTATTCATTCAAAATCTGACAACATCAGGGTTAGGCTCAGCTAATAATTTTAGGGCATCTTTTATAGTCCCTTTCTCACATCAGGAGGCAAGTTGTGCGTCCTTAAAAGGCTAGTCCAACACTGCCATTACCCCTGCTGCTTCCAGGGAGAAGATGAACTAGTAGCCTGAGCCACTTCCTTTCAGGTTTGTGACTACAGGTCCCACTGATAAATGTTTCATCACTTTTCTGTCATCAAAGAACTTTGAGGTAGGTAAGTGAGAAAATGGCACAGGTAATGTCTTTTGATTCATGCATAAAATGGATTTAGGTGAGACAGTTGCATGAAGTCATCAGTCTCACTCTTCTTCCAGAGCCATCACTGCCCAGGGCAGGACAGAGCTTGATGTCTTGGATGTCCCACCAAGCTGTCAGCCTGCCACTGCACCTGCTTCAGTTACCCTTGTGATCACTGAATCAAGTTGTTCTCATCTTAATGCCAGGGAAATCTTAACAGCTTGGGATAAAACATCCCCTAACTCACTGAGTGCTTTGAGACCCTTTGCTTACCCTGAACCTGGTTTAGGCTATCTGCAGAAACAGTTTTCTGGGGGTGGTCACTGTGCATGCTCTAGCTTCTTGAAGCTACAGGTGGATTTAGGTGAATCAGATGCACACTAAAGCTATAAAGTAGCCCTAAAAAGGGCTCAAAAATCCTTTATTCATCTTCTCTGAACACACTCTACACCTTACTATTTTGCTATAAGAAATGATGATCAGGATGTTTTCAGGAAAGATTTACATGAACTAATGCAAAGTGAAATGACAAGGACCAAGAGAACATTGTACAGAATAATAGCAATATTACATGAGTATCAACTGTGAATAACACCTATTTTTAAAAATTCAGTGATCTGGGCAATTAGGTGGCTCAGTAGACAGAGCATCAGCTCTGAAATTTAATTTCAGGACCTGAGTTCAAATCTGTTCTCAGACATTTAACACTTCCTAGTTATTTGACCCTGGGCAAGTCACTTAACCCCAATTGTCTCAGCAAAAAACAAACAAACAAACAAAAAAACACAGTGATTTACGACAATGACTCATCATGAGAAAAAAAAAAATCAAGATAAAGAGCTGATCCAGTCTGAATGAAGTTTGAAACATATTTTAAAAAAAACTGTATTGGATTATTCATTATTATGTATTTGTATTTTATTTTGTTATACTGTATTATTATATTATTATTATTTATTTTGTCTGATTTTATTGCATTATGGATAACATGAAAATGTTTTCTTTTCATGTGTATAATCTTTTTCAAATTTCTTATCTTTTCAAATATAGGAAAGGAGAAAGGCATTATAGAAATAATATGGAAATAAAAAAATTTTAAAAAATTTGTTAAAATTTTACATATGATTGAGAGGAACAAAATCCTAAATGTTAAAAAAACTAGAGAATAGGATGACCAAATTTTAATTTCTTTGAGCCAAGGTATATTCTCAGTTATGTTGATAGAAGCCCCCAAATAATCTTTCCTAAAGTTTACACTTTATCCATAGAAAATCATCTTTCTACCATTATAGCCTAGCTATGATATGAATAATGCAGATTGGCAGTACAAACATTTTGAGTTTAAGGAGTTTTGGACACTGGAAAAGATTCCTAAGAGGTTTAAGAGTTTTTGACCTGTGATAGGTCACTTAGGTCTAGGAGATAATTTTTTAATTCCTCTTTCTTTATATCATATTTATAGAACTATAAAATCTCAAACTTTTAGAAAATTACTAAAAGAACAAAGATCACACATTTTACCATTAAGCTTTTAGTATCTGATGTTAATTTATACCTATGTCTGGTACACACACACACACACACACACACACACACACACACACATATATATATATGTATGTATGTATATGTATATGTATATATATATAAAGGTGCTTATTAAATGTTTTTTGACTTAACTGTTTACACTTTTTTTCCATTAAATTTCAGAACTCCACTTTGCCCACAGATATGGTTTACCCTCTAAAAGTAAGTTTAGTTTGACTTTAATTCATTCAAGTTTCAATGATGTTTAACACTGATCTTTCAATAAGCACTTATTAAATACATTTTTGGTACAATTTAGTCACCTTTCTATTAAAGTTTGAATGGCACTCCAACAAAGGGAGAGGTCTTTAAAAATAACTTTAAAACTAGAATTATTCATCTTGTTCCTTTTATTTTACAAAGATTTAAAGGCTTCCTGGGAAGATTTCTCACCTTTTTTAATCAGAAAGGGGAAAAATAGCCAGCGAATCTTAAGCTAAACTAGTTTGAGAGACAACTAGGTAAAGAACAAATTCTTCTACAATGGGAACAAAACCTATAATAGACAACCAGACTGTCTACTTTCGTTTTTTTGACCTTTAATTGAAAGATTGAAGATAAGTAGCTCCTGTGAGAAGGCAAAAGGCTGATTCACTTACCCTGTGGCTTCAAGTGAAAAAGCTTCCTGGAAGCTTTACTATATATCATGAATTACCTTCTTGTAATTTTAAGAAGTTCATAGCTGAGTAAAATGTAAGAAATGGATTGATAGTTCAGTGAGGAGCACTGAGGCTAAAGAAAGAGGTTAAAAGTCCCTAGATAATACAGCTGGGATTTCCTCAAGGTAGTTTGTAAAGCTTAAGTTCTTGACCTCAGCATTTTCCTTTCTCATTGTTATCAGGATTCAGTACTCTTTTAAAAATTCCTGCTCTTTGAGAACTCTCCAGAATGTCCAGCAAAGTTGAAGGGGCCAAGTAATGTTTCAGTGTCTTTTCAGTTAGAATCTTTTGGTGTGCCATTTAGATTCTCTGAAGAAGACATCTAGAAAAAAGTCTTGATGTTACCCTCTATCCCCAAATGATGTGTGTATATTATATATGTGTGTACTTATATGTTATATGTAAATAGTATATATGTATGGATAGATAGATAGATAGATAGATAGATAGATAGATAGATAGATAGATAGATAGATAGTAGATATAGTGGTATAATGGAGAATAGTTGAAGTTCATCACCTCTTCTGCTTTTATGAAAACCAAGGAATAATGTCTAAAAAATGCCTATAGCTACTATGCAATTAACATGGCAATCTGTCTTTGGTAGATTTTTTTTTCCTTTTGAATTACTGCCTTCCTGATCCCTTTTTTCCCATTGAACTTCTACTTACTGAATTTGTCTTCCCAACCTATTACTTTGACTATGCTTCTGTTTTTCTCAGTTGTATAAGGGCTTTCTTTTGTCCAAAGGAACAAATCCTTACTTTTTATTATTCCTTCAAAATCTGTCAACATGAGAGTTAGGCTCAGGAGTAGGGTAGGATAGGAATTTACCTGATTAGAGTCATAGACTTAATCTCAGGCCTCCAAAATATATTAGAAGTCATCCAATCCAAACTTCTCATCAAAAAAATGAAAGGATTTGCAAAAGTCATAGAACTAGCAATAATTATCTTAATGTGATGAAATAGAAGTTTTGCTGTTGTTCAAATATTTCAAATCTTTGTGACTCATTTTGGGGGTTTTCTTGGTAAAGATTCTGAAGATCTTTGCCATTTCCTTCTTCAGCTCATTTTTACAAATAAAGAAACTGAAGCAAACAGGGTAAAATGACTTGCCTAGCTACTAAGTGTCTGGGGTCAGAAGATGAGTCTTCTGGGCACTCTATTCTCTGTACTTGACACCTGCCCTGCATTAGAAATATAGAATGATACATATTAGGTTGTATGACTTTATTAAGTCCTTTCAGTTAACTAAAATATGTAAATATTACATGTAATCATATATAGGATATGCCACATAATCATATATGCTCATATATTTACATAGACATCATATGTTACATTTTATGAATTATAAATATATGTGCACAAATGTATATATAGAAACTATGTGTATATATACAATATAGTTAGTGTATAGACTTTTAAAAAATATAGCTACAATGAAAGTGAATTAATATGTAGCAATAAATGTAAAAAGAAAGAAAAATAATAAAGGATAAAATACAATTAAAAGTTCAAAAGGGAATTTTCTATCATATTAAATCTAAATTATGCCTTAAAAATAATTTGAATGTAACAAGTTCACATTTTGATACACAATTTCTATGGAATCTTAAAACTTTTAGGGGTCTACTGTATTACCTTCAGACTTGCTTTCATAAATAATAGAAATTCAGTTGTTTTTCCATCATGTTCAGTCATATTCTTCTTGATCCCATTTGAGGTTTTCTTGGCAAAAATACCGAAGTGGTTTACCATTTCCTTCTCCAGCTCATTTTACAGATGTGGAAACTGAAGCAAATGGATATATCACTTGCTCAGGATTACATAGCTCATAAATATCTGAAAAGTCAGATTTAAATTCATGAATATGAATCTTCCTGATGTCATTGATCTTTAACTATTGGAATGTTCATATTTATTCCTAAAGAAGGGAAGGAAACAATCATTTGTTAAATATTTAATATTATTATTACTAATTATGGACCACAGACTGCACTTTATAGATATTGGCTCAGTTGAGCCATACAACATCCCTCTGAAGTAAGTGCTATTATTATCTCAATTTTACCCTTAAGGAAATTGGGATACAGATTTAATGACTTGCTTACTGATCACACAGATAATATGCATCTGAGATCAGATTTGACTTCTTTACTTCAGGCCTATCTCTCTATCCACTGTACCATCTGGCAGCCTAATTAATGCTTATTTAGTTCAAAATAAAAAAGAAACAATTTTTAAAAGAATACCTTCCACCAACATCCTAGTCAGCAGGTGATTTTTTTAAAAGCAGGATTAGCTATAATGGAGGCATGGCAAATGAAGGATATCAGGAAAGAGTAAGGGGTTATAAATAGAGATAACTCCAGGATAATTTAGATGGTCTGAATTAGATCCTTATTTTGACTTTGAATGTTCATATTTTGTTTAAAATTATCTGAGAAAAGAAGTTACTCAATATATTTCAGAGAAACAATTCAAAATTGTACTAAAAATGCAATAAAATATGCGTCATTCTTAACCAGAAAAAGAATTGGGTCAGTTATATAGTAAAAGAGAAAGCTAAAAGATAGATGGTCTATGAGCTTTACTAGTACATGCATAATGTCAAGAGACCTACAGGATTCTTTGTAGATGATTTACAGGACAGATAGTAAGTAAGAGTAGATAGATTACAATCTCTATCCCAGGAATGAGTATCTACACTGATGAAATAATAGCTTCATTGAAATATATCTCTTATGTTGAAAAATACTCCTCTAAGAATATTATTAAGAAAGCTACTTGACTGCTCTTCTAGATTTAATTTATGGGTAAAAAAAAAAACCCTTAAGCAAAGGTAAAAGGGGTTTGAGAAGTATCTATCATTTTGGGATTTATAGTTCAATGGGATAACCATTTTTCTATGAGTCTTGAGATTGATTTTGGACTACTGAAATCTTTAAACTGAAAGGTAAATTTTGAGTTCACACCCAGAAAATTTTAAAGAGATAAAACAGTCCCTGAAAGAGGACTGAAAGAGTCCCTGAAAGAGGGAAGAAGCAGAGATTATGTGAGGTGAGTATTAGCAAATTCAGCAAGGAGACATGCATCTCCTGCCTGGTCTGATACTTAATGAGCTGAGTTGGAAAGAACTGACAACACAGGGACAACAGGTTAAAGTTGAAACTGGAAAAAAATAAACTGTATTGTAGCAGAGGAAAGAGAAATGCAAGTAAGTCATCAGCTCCCTGGTGAGCATCTTGAAACAGAGATTGCAGATTAAAGTTAAACAGTTTATTATCACCTCTTTAAGAGCTCTGAGAAGTTTTAAAAAAGACCTATTCTTTCTCCTATTCCTCTCCTTGAGCCAGAGTGGTAATATACACATAAACACTATGCTCATTTCTTTTCTTCTTTTCCCTAAAAGTTTACCATACTCTGATTTTGTGTGTGTATGTATGTATATATATATATATATATATATATATATATACTCGTGTGTGTGTGTGTGTGTGTGTGTGTGTGCGTGCATGAGCACAATGGCAAGCTATAAAATATATACATCCATTAGGGCCAAATTAGGGCCAGGAGTTAAGATTAGACATTTTAAGAATTTTTAAACTGGGAGCTCTGAGCTATTTTGATTATATACAATAACCTTTTATCTGTTACAAACTCAGAAATAACAGAATAGCAGAATAAAACGTGGATTTGAGGATTATTGCATTACATCTAGTTTAGAAGGCAATGCAATTGTTGTAACATAATGAGGCTCATTAAATCACTAGAGTAAAGGGAAGCATGCAGGAAAGAGTGAAATCAGGAGGGAAAAAAATAGGCAGGACTGCAGAGAGATTTGACACTGTACCTTCTTGGAAGAAAGGAGAAAGTACCTTTCACAAGGCTGACAATAAGTTTTATAAAATGACAATCTCATCTGGGATATAAAGCACAAACGCATACACACATAGTACTTATGCATATAGATGTGAATTTTTGGATAGATGTATATGGATTCATATATCTTTTGCATTTCAAACAAAATTTAAACAAAACAAAACAAAAACACATGATAATACTATATTTACCTACACAATATACATATGTATATATTAATATGTGTGCACATATATGTGGGTATTATGGTATTTTATGTGTATATGTGTGCCTATACATACATCTTATATAGATATATTCAAGTGTTTACATATATGCATGAAAACATATGTGCTAATGTACGTATATTTGTGTATATTTACCTCCATACCCTTTTCCTCTCTGGGGCTGTTTTCAATTATTCAATCAGTCAATATGCATTTATTATGCTTCTATTATGCGCCAGGCCCTATGCTAAGAGCTAAGGATACAAAAGACAGTCCTTGTCCTCAAGGAACTCACAAATCAAGTGGGGAGACAGCACAAGCAAACAAATGTATGCAGACACATTATATAAAGGATAAGAAGAAAAGGATTAAGAGAGAGGACTAAGAGAGGCTGAGAAAAGTTAGCTGTTGGAGATAAAATTGTTGGGACTTAAAGCAAGTCAAAGAACTGATGAATTACTGGAAATGACAAGATGCAGTGCTCAATGGAAAGTCTCAAATATCATGCCTCTGAACACCTGTCAGGCATAAGGAAACAAATTTTTGAACTTACATGCTTAGAATGCATATATAAATCCATATTATTCAGTGCTCTTTGTCAAATGGCAGAAGGGATGCTGATTGAGTTTTAGGGGAGAAAAGCATAGTGAAGAAGAAAAATCCCATGTCAAGTCCTATCATGGACTGAGCAAATATTTATTTCACTAGTAATGAAAAATACTAAAGAATGATTGGGTAAAACAGCAAATCATAGACATAATTAATAACTTCACCCAAGAAAATGACAATAATGAGACATCATACCAAAATGTGTGGGATACAGCCAAAGCAGTAATAAGGGGAAGTTTTATATCTCTACAGGCCTACTTGCATAAAATAGAGAAAGAGAGGGCCAATGAATTGGGCTTACAACTAAAATTGCTAGAAAAGGAACAAATTAAAAACCCCCAGACAAACACAAAACTTGAAATTCAAAAAATAAAAGGTGAGATTAATAAAATTGAAAGTAAAAAAACCATTGAATTAATTAATAAAACTAAGAGTTAGTTTTATGAAAAAACCAACAAAATAGACAAACCCTTAGTAAACCAGATTAAAAAAAGGAAAGAGAAAAAGCAAATTGATAGTCTTGAAAATGAAAAGGGTGAACTCACCACTAATGAAGAGGAAATTAGAACAATAGTTAGGAGCTAGTTTGCTCAACTTTATGCCGATAAATTAGATAACTTAAATGAAATGGAAGAATACCTTCAAAAATATAGCTTGCCCAGATTAACAGAGGAAGAAGTAAGTAGTCTAAATAGTCCCATCTCAGAAAAAGAAATAGACCAAGCTAATAACCAACTTCCTAAGAAAAAGTCCCCAGGACCAGATGGATTTACAGGTGAATTCTACCAAACATTTAAAGAACAACTAACTCCAATGCTATGTAAACTATTTGAAAAAATAAGGATTGAAGGAGTCCTACCAAATTCCTTCTATGACACAGACATGGTACTGATACCTAAACCAGGTAGATCGAAAACTGAGAAAGAAAACTATAGACCAATTTCCTTAATGAATATTGATACTAAAATCTTAAATAAGATATTAGCAAATAGACTTCAGAAAATCATCTCCAGGATAAACACTATGACCAAGTGGGATTTATGCCAGGAATGCAGGGCTGGTTTAATATTAGGAAAACTATTAGTATAATTGACCATATTAATAATCAAATTAATAAAAACCATATGATCATCTCAATAGATGCAGAAAAAGCATTTGTTAAAAACCAACATCCATTCCTACTAAAAACGCTTGAGAGTATAGGAATAAATGGACTATTCCTTAAAATATTAAGGAGCATATATTTAAAACCTTCAGTAAACATCATATGTAATGGTGATAAACTAGAACCTTTCCCTGTAAGATCAGGAGTGAAACAGGGTTGCCCACTATCACCATTACTATTCAATATAGTACTAGAAACTCTAGCCTCGGCAATAAGAGGCGAGAAAGAGATTCAAGGAATTAGAGTAGGAAATGAAGAAATCAAATTGTCACTTTTCGCAGATGACATGATGGTATACTTAGAGAACCCCAAAGTCTCTGCTAAAAAGCTATTAGAAATAATTCAGAATTTTAGCAAAGTCGCAGGATACAAAATAAATCCACATAAATCCTAAGGATTTTTATACATTACCAACACAATCCAACAGCAAGAGATACAAAGAGAAATTCCATTCAAAATAACAGTCGATAGTATAAAATATTTGGGAATATATCTACCAAAGGAGAGTCAGGAATTATATGAGCAAAATTACAAAACACTTGCCACAAAAATAAAGTCAGATTTAAATAATTGGAAAGACATTCAGTGCTCTTGGATAGGCCGAGTGAATATAATAAAGATGACAATACTCCCCAAACTAATCTATTTATTTAGTGCTATACCAATCAGACTCCCAAGAAACTATTTTAATGACCTAGAAAAAATAACAACAAAATTCATATGGAAGAATAAAAGGTCAAGAATTACAAGGGAACTAATGAAAAAAAAAATTCAGAGGAAGGTGGTCTAAGTGTACCTGATTTAAAGCTATATTATAAAGCAACAGTCACCAAAACTATTTGGTATTGGCTAAGAAATAGACTAGTTGATCAGTGGCATAGGTTAAGTTCACAGGGCAAGATAGTGAATAAAAATAGCAATCTAATCTTTGACAAACCCAAAGATCCCAAATTTTGGGATAAGAATTCATTATTTGATAAAAACTGCTGGGAAAACTGGAAATTAGTATGGCAGAAACTAGGCATGGACCCACATTTAACACCACATACTAAGACTAGATCAAAATGGGTCCAAGATTTAGGCATAAAGAACGAAATCATAAATAAATTGGAGGAACATGGGATGGTTTACCTCTCAGACTTGTGGAGGAGGAAGGAGTTTGTGTCCAAGGGAGAACTAGAGACCATTATTGATCACAAAATAGAACATTTTGATTACACCAAATTAAAAAGTTTCTGCACAAACAAAACTAATGCAAACAAGATTCGAAGGGAAGTAACAAATTGGGAAAACATTTTTACAGTTAAAGGTTCTGATAAAGGCCTCATCTCCAAAATATACAGAGAATTGACTTTAATTTATAAGAAATCAAGCCATTCTCCAATTGATAAATGGTCAAAGGATATGAACAGACAATTTTCAGATGATGAAATTAAAACTATTTCCACTCATATGAAAGAGTGTTCCAAATCACTATTGATCAGAGAAATGCAAATTAAGGCAACTCTGAGGTATCATTACACACCTGTCAGATTGGCTAAGATGACAGGAACAAATACCAACGAATGTTGGAGGGGCTGTGGGAAAACTGGGACACTGATGCATTGTTGGTGGAGTTGTGAAAGAATCCAACCATTCTGGTGAGCAATCTGGAATTATGCCCAAAAAGTTATCAAAATGTGCATACCCTTTGACCCAGCCATACTACTACTGGGCTTATACCCCAAGGAACTACTAAAGAAGGGAAAGGGTCCTGTATGTGCCAAAATGTTTGTGGCAGCCCTTTTCATAGTGGCTAGAAGCTAGAAGATGAATGGATGTCCATCAATTGGAGAATGGTTGGGTAAACTATGGTATATGAAGGTTATGGAATATTATTGTTCTGTAAGAAATGACCAACAGGAGGAATACAGAGAGGCTTGGAGAGACTTACATCAACTGATGCTGAGTGAAACGAGCAGAACCAGAAGATCATTATACACTTCAACAATGATACTGTACGAGGATGTATGCTGATGGAAGTGGATTTCTTCAACATAGAGAAGAGCTAATCCAATTCCAATTGATTAATGATGGACAGAACCAGCTACATCCAGAAAAGGAACACTGGGAAATGAATGTAAACTGTTATTTTTACCTTCTGAATCCAATTCTTCCTGTGCAACAAAAAATTTGGTTCTACACACATATATTGTATCTAGAATATACTGTAATATATTTAACATATATAAGACTGCTTGCCATCTGGGGGAGGGGTTGGGGGAGGAAGGGAAAAAATCTGAATAGAAGTAAGTGCAAGGGATAATGTTGTAAAAAATTACCCATGCATATGTACTGTCAAAAAATGTTATAATTATAAAATAAAATAAGATAAAAAAAGGGAATTAAGATAAAAAGGGTACAAAAGCAACTGGGGAAAATTCTGGTGGTGGTGGTAATTGTGCACAGGCATGGCAATCTCTTCAGCTTTCTCATGTCTTATTTTATCCTTGGACTGTGATTTATTTCACTCCTATTACCTGTCCCAACTACAGCAAGTTAAAGTGGTTCTGAAGAGGGAAGATTTGGGGGTGAAAAATGAGGCTACAATTCAGTCTCAAGATGCTAAGGGCAAACCTATGTGGGAAAATATATTTCTACAGATAGTCACTGTGATTCTTGAGTTACTATTGATTCCCATTTACACAATTTAATTAGAAATCCATTGATTATTAAATAGGAAATATTTATTAAATGAGAAAACGAAAGCAAGAATAAACATAATATTTACTTCATAAAAGATAAAAAAAGAACAATAATAAAAAAATAAACACTTTGCCCATAAACCTGGATTAATCTCTCCCTCCAGTGCACAGTATATGTGCACAGAAACCTAGGAAGTCAATTTATAAGCAAATAATTGCATGGGAAACTCATGACTCTGAATCACAGGCCTGGATATGTGTGGCTTCTTTTAAGGTTTCTTAATAAGTGCTCTTAATTTGAGCTTCTTCACAATCTTCCTAGTCCAAACTACATTCAATCTGCTGAAGCAGCAAGAGAACTGAAACACTCCTCAGATAATGTTATTCAAACAATATAGACAAACCCAGGCAGCTCTTCAAATAGTAGGAATCTGCTTTCTCCAATGAGCCCCCAGCAGCTGCAAAACTACTCCAATCAAAACAGCTTGCAAGTCAGCTTAGTTTTCTTCAGACATTTCTACAACTACTAAATTCAGTTATTTTCATTCATGTTCAACTCTTCATGGTCCCATTTGAAGTTTTCTTGGCAAAGATACTTCAGTGGTTAGCCATTTCCTTCTCTAGCACACTTTATGGGGGTGGAGGGACTGCATCAGGTAGGTTTAAGTGACTTGTCCAGAGTCACAAAGCTAATAACTGTCTTAGGATGGATTTCAATTCAAGATGTCTTTCTGACTGAAAGCCTGGCTATCCACTAAATCAACTAGGTGCCCCTAATATGAACATGAAAACCATGAAAACTGTTACATATAAGTGAGTCCATGGGTAATTTCCGGGTACTTTCTAGGTACTCCCATCTTCCATCAGTACTTTTGCCTTTGATAAGCATAAATTTATTCAGATCCTCTCAAACCCATATCTCTTCAAGCACTTACATTTTAAAGGGAAGTAGAGCAGTCCATGGAGCACTAGGCCTGGAGACTGCAAGATTAATCTTCCTGAGTTCAAATATGATCTCAGATGCATCTTAGCTAATTGACCCTTGATCACATAACCCTTCTTTGTCTCAGTTTCCTCATCTGTACAATGAGCTGGAGTAGGAAATGACAAACCGCTCCAGTATCTATGCCAAGAATACTTCTAAATGGAGTCACAAAGACCAGAGACAAGTGAAACTTCTGAGCGACAACAAATTGTTACCTTTGTGTGGCCAGTGCCTTGCACAATTCCTTTCCTGTAACAGGAGTTTTAAAAATGTGTTAAGCTTTTGGTTGATTAATTGCTAACATTACATTATTGAGTGATGTTGAGAGTATTATTCCTGTGTTGAACTGACTTGGCTTCCTTTCCTGTGACTCCTTTCTTTCCCAGATGGCCTGGATTTGTACTTAAAATTTCTGTAAGTCCTTTTAATTGAATCAGTATATTCAGTTATGTTTTCCTGCTTAGTTTCCTGAAGCCATGCATGTTAAAATATCTTTGAACAGCATTGCTGTTGTGAAATGTGATTATAAAATTATTTTTTGGTCTATTTTCCCCTGGCTTTTTATTAAATGTTATTTTGATTGCATTATGGTCTGAAAAGGATGCATTTACTATTTCTGCCTTACTGCATTTGATTTTGAGGTTTTTATCCCCTAGTATATGATCAATTTTTGTATAGGTTCCATGAACTGCTGAGAAGAAAGTATATTCCTTTCTGTCTCCATTTAGCTTTCGCCAAAGGTCTATCATATCAAACTTTTCTAGTATTCTATTTACCTCTTTGACTTCTTTCTTATTTATTTTGTGGTTTGATTTATCTAATTCTGAGAGTGCAAGGTTGAGATCTCCTGCTATTATAGTTTTGCTATCTATTTCCTCTTGCAGCTCTCTTAATTTCTCTTTTAAGAATTTAGTTGCTGCACCACTTGGTGCATATATGTTTAATATTGATACTGCTTCATTATTGATGCTGCCCTTTAGCAGGATATAATGCCCTTCCTTATCTCTTTTAATTAGATCAATTTTTGTTTTTGCTTGATCTGAGATGAGGATGGCTACTCCTGCTTTTTTGGTTTTGCCTGAAGCATAATAGATTCTGCTCCACCCTTTTACTTTTAGTTTGAATGTCTCACCCTGTTTCAGGTGTGTTTCCTATAAACAACATATAGTAGGATTCTGACTTTTAATCCAGTCTGCTAACTGCTTCCTCTTTATGAGGCAGTTTGCCCCATTCACATTTATGGTTAGAAGGACTAATTCTATATTGCTTGCCATCCTATTAACCCCTGCTTATGCTTTTCCCCTTTCCTTCCCTTTTACCCTCCTATCCAGTATTCAACTAGTAAACACCACTTGCTTTTCACAGCCCTCCCTTTTTAGGATCCCCCCCCCACCTTAAAGATCCTCCCCTTATTTTACCCCTTTTCCTCGAAATTACTGTATTCCCTTCCCCTTAGCTTACTCCTTCCCTTTCACTTTTCAATGAAGTGGAAGAAGTTTCACCATAAATTGTATATGTCTATTGATACACACTATGTTCATCTCCCTCCTTTCTTTCTCTCAGATATAATAGGTTACCTTTGCCTCTTCATGAGATGTAGTACCACCACTTTACACTTTTTTATGATATAATCTCCTTTCCACCTCTAGTTTCTAAGACAAATTGTACATATGTTCTTTACATATTTTTTTGACAGAAGTATAGTTCTCAAGATTTCTTTTTACCTTTTTAGAAATCTCTTGAGTTCTGTATTTGAAGATCAAACCTTTTATGTAGGTCTGGTTTTTTCATCAAAAATAGATGGAATTCATTTATTTCGTTAAATGTCCATCTTCTTCCCTGGAAAACGATGCTCATTCTTGCTGGGTAAGTTATTCTTGGCTGCATACCAAGTTCCTTAGCCTTTCGGAATATCATGTTCCAGGCCCTGCGTTCTTTTAATGTGGACGCTGCTAGATCCTGGGTTATCCTTATTGTGGATCCTCCATATCTGAATTGCTTTTTTCTAGCAGCTTCCAATATCTTTTCCTTTGCCTGATGGTTCTTGAACTTGGCCACTATATTTCTTGGCTTTTTGATTTTAGGGTCCCTTTCAGTAGGTGATCGATGAATTTTTTCAATGTCTATTTTACCCTCTGTTTCCAGAATGTCTGGGCAGTTCTCTTTGATAATTTCCTCAAAAATGGTGTCCAAGCTCTTTTTTTCCTCCCATTTTTCAGGGAGTCCGATTATTCTCAAATTGTCTCTCCTGGATCTGTTTTCCAGGTCTGTTGTCTTTCTGGTAAGGTACTTGACATTCTTTTCAATTGTTTCATTTCTCTGGTTTTGCTTGACTACCTCTTGGTTTCTCCTTGAGTCATTCATTTCTATTTGTTCCAGTCTAATTTTCAATGATGTATTTTCTTCACTCACTTTTTTATATCTCTTTGTAATTGTCCAATTGAGTTTTTATCTTCTATGGAATTTTTTTCCATTTTATCCATTTTATTTTTTAGAGAGCTGATTTCTTTTTCCAGCTCTCTAATCCTGTTTTCCTTGGAGTTGTTTACCTTTTCCAGCTCACTAATCCTGTTTTCCTTGGAGTTGTTTACCTTTTCCAGCTCACTAATCTTGTTTCTCAATGATTTGATTTCTTTATCCACTCTGTCTTTGAATGCATGGGATGACTTCTCCAGGCTCTCTTGCCAAGCTTCCCTTTCTTTTTCCCATTTCTCTTCCAGCTCTCTTGTGAGAGCCTTTTTGATTTCCTCTATGAGGTTTTATCTTAATTCCAATTGCAGACATTACTAATCAGGCCAAATATCTTTCCATGAACTAAATCTCCCATAAATTGAGAAATCTCTTGGTATCCACTATTAGATGGATTTCTAGAGTTCTATCCCAAATAATACTTAATTTTTATGCAAAATTCTTCTGATGGAAAACACTGTCTTGATCAAGTAATTGTTTGGATATTTACCAACAAGGTATCTATTACTTTTATCATGGTACTCGATATGCCAGCCACAGAAGCTAGACAATCCAGATAATGCATATCACTGCTACCAGAATAAAAGTAGGATATAATCAAGAATCAATGTGATAGTATAATGCATAGTGAAAGGAAGATCTGTTGCCTATAAGCAACATATACAAGACATATGAGCCTAAAAGCACATCTAATTTTGTTTGACCTTTACTTGGATATTATTGTGGAAAAAAAACTAGACTTGGTGCCCCTCAGATGCTGGACTACACTCACCTTTGAGAGTCAATTTCTCTCTTGGGAAACCATCACCATCATATAACATTTACAAAGTTCCTAATAGTCTTTGGCATGATAGTGAAAGTTAAAAAGTAACTCAGAAGTGTGCCATTTATGGTTTGACATTTGATCACAACTAAAAATTTAAAAGACAAAAAAAAAAAAAAAAAGCTTAAACCTGAGGGTTCAGAAATAGAAATAGGGAGAACAAAACATATGTCTGAATGTCACCGATGAGAATAGTGCTAATCTGGATGTTGTCAGAGGATTGTAGATTTAAATCTGGCAGAGATCTTAATCCAACATCCTCTTTTTAAACATGAGGAAACCGAGATATGAAGATATTAAAAGACCAATACAAGATATCAGATGATGACAGTTAAATAGGAAAGCTAGGATTTAAACTACACTGGCTGACTAAATCTAGCATATCATATCCTCTTCACCATAAATTCTATTACTTATATTATTAAAGTATGTATTAAATAATCCATTAAAGATGGAATTTTCTGTATTGGGGAATATACTGGAGAATCCACAGCTCCATTGCCAATACACATATAAGTAGCCAGAGCATAAAAGGAGGTTGAAAAGCTCATAGAGTAAGATGAGTGCAAAATATAACATGGATAGATTTTGAGTCCCTTTTGGAAACCAGAAATACACACTGACTGTCCCTATTATTCTCAAAAAGTAAAAGTAGAAATGCCAATGCTATAGTAGGATGTGCTAGTCTGGGGATTGGTTTCTTGATTCATTTGTTTTTTGTTTTTGTTTTTTTACTAAAGGTTTTTATTTTTCAAAACATATATGTGAACAATTGTTCAATATTAGCCCTTGCTTTTGTTCCAATTTTCCTCCTCTAGGAAACCACTCCCCTAGATAGCAAGTAGTCCAATACATGTTAAACATGGTAGAAATATATGTTAAATCCAATACATGCATATATATTTATACAATTATCGTGCCACACAAGAAAAATCAAATCAAACCAGTAAAAGAAAAAAGATAGAGAATGAGGCATTACAACAAAAAGAGTGAAAAAAACTGTCATGAACCACACTCAGTTCCCATAATCCTCTCTCTGAGTGTAAATGGCTCTCTTTATCACAAGAGCATTGGAACTAGACTGAATCATCTCATTGTTAAAGAGAGCCAGGTTCATCAGAATTGATCATCATGAACTTTTATTGTTGTCATGTACAAAGATCTTCTTCTTCAACTCATTTCACTTTGCATCAGTTCATGTAAGTCTCTCCAGGCCTCGCTGAAATCAACCTGTTGATCATTTCTAATAGAACAATAGTATTTTATAACATTCATATACCATAATTTATTCAGCCCTTCTCCAATTGATGGGCATCCATTCAGTTTCCAGTTTCTTGCCACTACATAAAGGTCTGCCACAAACATTTTTGCACATATGGGTAGCTCCCTTTTCCTCCTTTAAGATCTCTTGAGATATAAGCCAAGTAGTAATACTGCTGCATCAAACGGTATGAACAGTTTGATAACTTTTGGGGCATAGCTCCAAATTGCTCACCAACAATGTATCATTGTCCCAGTTTTCCCACATCATCATTCATCATTATCTTTTCCTATTGTCTTAGCCAATCTGAGAGATGTGTAGTAGCATCTCAGAGTTGTCTTAATTTGCATTTCTCTGATCAATAATAATTTAGAGCATCTGTTCATATAACTAGAAATAGTTTCAGTTTCTATATATAGAAATTGTCTGTTCATATACTTTGACCAGTCGTCAAATGGAGTATAGCTTGAATTCTTATAAATTTGAGTTAATTCTCTATATATTTTAGAAATGATACTTTTATCAGAGCCTTTGAATATAAAAATATTTTCCAGTTTATGGCTTCCTTTCTAATCTTTTCTGAATTATCTTTGTTTGTACACAAATTTTTGAACTAAATATAATCAAAATTATCTATTTTGTTATCAATAATGATCTCCAGTTCTTCTTTGAACAAAAATTCCTTCCTCCTCAACAGATCTGAGAGGTAACTATCCTATATTCTAATTTGTTTATAATATCATTCTTTATGTCTAGGTCCTAGGCCCAGGGCCACACAGCTAAGAAATGTTAAGTGTATGAAGTCAGATTTGAACTTAGGTCCTCCTGACTTCAAGGCCAGTGCTCTATTCACTAGACTATCTTGCTGCCCCTTCTCTTTCCATTTTGTCAAATTTATTTTTAGGAGTTATATGCTTTTTTTCATTTTACTAAGTCTATTTTATAATTAATTTTCTTCAGATAATTTCTGTTTTCTCATTTCCATTCCCCTTTTTTCTTCCAGATCTCTTTTAAGATCCTTTTTACTTTCTTTTAGGAGAGCCTTATGTGACGGGGACCAATTTATATCCCCCTTTAGGGCTTCATTTGGAGACAATCTGTTTTTAGTCTCCTCAGGGTTTGAAATCTGTTCTTTTCTTTCACTATAAAAACTATCTATGGTTAGATTTCTTTTTGATTTTTTTTACTATTTTTTAAAAGTTAAGATCTGCTTTTAGGGCAAGGGAAGTTGTCCCAGCTTTCTTTATAAATGGCCTGGCTGTGCTGAGTCAGAGTTTATTGACTTTCAAGCCTGGGTGGACATGGCCAGGTCCCATGAGATTCTGGTGTTTCAGGGTTCATCCTTTACCTTTGGTGTTTGTGTTGGGTGTTTTGTAACTTCTTTGCTTATTTACTAGATTACATCCAGGGCAGAGTGGCCAACACTGCTGTAGATTCCTTCCCGTAAATTCTTCCGCATGCACCA
Organism: Sminthopsis crassicaudata; assembly: GCF_048593235.1. Classification (NCBI taxonomy): domain Eukaryota; kingdom Metazoa; phylum Chordata; class Mammalia; order Dasyuromorphia; family Dasyuridae; genus Sminthopsis; species Sminthopsis crassicaudata. Next base: position 517,053,851 of record NC_133618.1, read on the forward strand.
TCCAGGACCCTGTGCTGCCTGCACTGGCGTCTCTGCTCAGCCTGCTTGTGCTTTGCCCACCTCCCTCCATGCCCGATTGAAACAGAGATCTTCAAAATTATCTTCTTCTGGTAATTTGTTATAATCCCAATATTTATGGGTTCTGCCAATTCACAGCTAATTATTCAGAGGCTGGATTTGCTAGTTAGTCAGAGGGTAGTGGGAAAAAGTCAGGAAAAAAAAAAGTGTGTCCTCTCTGCCACCTTGGCTCTGCCCCATTCATTCATTTTTAAAAAGTTTTTTTGCATTAAAACAAGAAAATTCCAAAAATTAGTATGGTAAATAAGAATTAACAAGGAGAAGAAACAGGAAAAAGAAATCTTCTACAATAGAAATGTCAAGCACAGTGCCACAGATTCCTGACTCTAGTGGGAACCAGACACAAACTGGGAAAAATATAACAAAATAAATAAAAACACCTTAGTATATAGACATGGTTAGAACATAATATGTGGTTTTCCAACTTAATATGCTGTCTGCAAGGATTCTTATCTGCAGTTTAATACCCTCCTTTCTATTTGATTCTGACACCACTCTTCTACAGTATCTTAAGCTGGCATGTTGAAAACAGCTCTGGTCTTTGAGCCATGAAGGCCTTAGACCAATTTTTAGCTCCATGATTTATGATCTGTTGCTTCTTTCAATAGTAATACAAGTATGTTTGCCTCACACTAAACTTAAACACTCTATGATGGCTGAAGATGCTTATTTCAGTGGGACACAATTTTCTTTGTTATAAAATGAGATTATTCTAAATGGGTTCTGGATGTAGACAGCAAAACTTCCATTAAAATCCTTTTTCTGACTTTGGATAAGTAATTTAAGTTCTTCTTGCCTTAGGTGACTCCTTAAAATTCTTTTTTAAGAAGTCATAGATGAATAATCATCTTAACTATGCCATTTTGCAGAAGTATCCTGTAGGGAGAGAATTCACACACCACTAATTCCCTACACTGACACAATCACAGACCCTTCAGGTACTTAGGCATTTGTGTACTAAATGATCTTTAAAGGTCTATCTCTAAAAGTCTATGAGAAAAAAAAACATAAATCCCAAGCTGAATATCTATTCCAAAGATGATATAAGCTGAAAGACAACACAATTTGTTCATTCAATCTCCTATTTGTATGACATCAACCTACTCATAAATTTCATAGCCTTGATAAAGAAAACATTGCTTTCTTTTACTACATGTAAATTCATCACAGTCTTGGACAAAGAAAGAACAGAATCCGAAAATTTGAATTTGAATCCTTACCCTGACACTTATTAGCAATATAACTTTGGGCATGTCACTATGTAGCTTTGTGCCTCAGTTTCTCTATATGTAAAGTAGGTATATTAATGCCCATTTAAGTGTGTTTTTTCATAGGATACCATAGGGGATGTTGTAAATCATAAACCACTATTGAAATTTCTGCTATAATTATCATAGTATCACGAAGGCCTCCTGAAAATCTTAAATTCAAGTTTTGCTGAAATGATTGAGCTGTTGAGGAATATAGATTTTTTAGATGTATTGATTAGTATTTATTGAGTACCTACTATGTTCCAGCACTGTGCTACACACTAGACATGCAAGTTCAAGGAATCAGATAATTTCTACTTGCAATGAGCTTATAGTATATATCATAAATATAAAGTTAACAAACATGTTTTTAATAACTGCATATATATATATATATATATAAAGTAATTAAATACAAGGAAGTTTGGGAGGGAGTTGGAAGAATACTAGCAGTTGGTAGAATAAGGTTCTATGTAGAGAAGGTAGTGCTTGAACTAAATCTTAAAGAGAGGGACCTTATAAGATGAAAATGAGGAGGAAATGCAATGCAGGCATAGGTGACAGCAACTGTGAAAGGACAGAGACAGAAAATGAAGTGTTCTGAATGAGGAAGCCAGTTTGAATGGAGTGGGAGAAACATACAAAGAGTCTAAAATAGTAATCTGGGAACCAGCTGTATAGAGCTAATAATATACTACTCCTGTGCTATAGCACAGGACACAATGGAAAGGTTATTTGCTAACTGTCCCTTCACATCTAATAAAAACTTTTCAGAGTTAATCTTTATCCAAATAAGAATAGTGTTTTCAAGTTTATTTTTAATAACAATATCACAAGCTTACTCCTTCCCCTCAGCTCTATATAAATAATTAATAGGGTAACTATAAATAATGTTTGTCTGTAATACAATAAATTACAACAAATTCTGATAGTGCCTTTACTTGGTAATACCTTGATAATTTTTATCTTGTATCACTGTATATACAAGTAAAATCCATCCTAAAGTACACAATTGAAGTTAATGCTTTTGTGTCAGTGACATGAGAAAATGCAGCAGGTTGAGAACTATGTAAGAGAGATTTCTGTGTCTTAGGAAACTGTCTATATTTCCCTTAATGTACTAGCTATCACAGCACCATTAGGAAGTTAATGAATTAGATTACACAAAATGTTCTCTGGGACATAAGTATTCATGATGTTCTTACTTATCAATGCATTTACCAAAATTCTTGATGTTTTCATTAAGTATATTGATATTTTGCTATTTCTGTATTTGTCAAATAGGGGACCAATGAGATGAAAAACAGAGAAAATGGATGGGGGTATATGACAGCAGATCAAGCAGAAGATGCAGAGATGTACATAGAAAAACACAAGGTCAGGGCTCCACATGTTACTATAATCAAAGGTATAAATACAGGCACAGCAAGAATCACACTCATACACTGTTTAAGTTGTGAATTGATATAATCATTTTGGATATCATTTTAAAATTATACTAAGGAAACTAACTGAACTATTCATACCCATTAGATCCATAGATCCTCCTTCAAGGAGGTAAATGATAAAAGAAAAGTCTCATATATACCAACATTTTTATAGTAACAAATGAAATTTCATTTGTCCAATGTACTATAGTACATTTTTATAGTAATAAAGAATTGGAGACAAAGTAGATGCACATTAGTTGAAAAATGGATAAACAAATTGTAGTACATGAATGTCATGACATATCGCTATAGTTTAACATATTCTGCCTCTGTTTACTATTCATGTGATCGAGGACCTTCCAGAGCTTCAATTTCCAATTCTGTTAAATAAGGGTATTGAATTGAATGACTTCTGAGATCTCTTCCAATTCAAAAGTTATGATGTCATGGTTCTTCAAAATCAATGAATGAAAAGAGAGAAGCATGAGCTTCTCATGAGCTCATGAGGATGCATTTATCAAACCACTTCTATCAATTGATGAAAACAAAAAAAAAAATTGATAAAATTTTAGAAGTTGAAGGGCAATTGACAGAAATAATGGAGTTCTAATGCAACCATATATGAAAGTAAAGGACATTGAGCCTGCAGTACCTAAAATTTGAGTTTCCTAGGGATACTCTAGTGCTTTCTCATGACTTTACTGTGAGCTTACTCTGCATATATCATATATATATGTATGTATATATATATATACAGAAATATATGTCATATATATATATATAGATAGATAGATATATCATATATAGAGTTATTTACTTGTCTCTCCCCTCTTCTTCTATTAAAATATGAGATCTGGGAAGCCAGAGACTCTGAATCCCTTTGTTTTCCCAGCACTTAGCATGCTTCGTGGAAAATAATAAGTACTGAATAAATTCTTATTGACTCACCATAAGTATGTGCCTTTCTTCTGGGTACTGTATGTGTGACATTCTTCCTGCTGATAATATGTGTATTTTTGAACAGGGGATATTCTTACAATATCATCTCAATAAACACTTTTAACTTGAACTATGCCCTCTGGCTATTAAAGGCAAACATATAAGTCATGGCTCTGATGATATGTTTGTAATCATTTGGATGCAAAGAGTACCTTGAATCTGTGGTTAGTATCACTCTGAAGATTTCACCAGCAATCTGTGAATATAGGTTGAGGGAAGAGGTAACTCTGCAGGATGAACTAGGTCAGGATAAATGTATGTGATGGATTCAATTTCAGTGACCCAATGGAGGACAATTAGTATTTTCTTTTGTTTTTATATGACAATTAGTTAACTTTCCAGAATGTTTCATTTCTAAGACCAGTTTCTTTGCAGTAATTTTGTAGTATTTTTGATTGAATCCTTTTTTTTCTTTTTTTTGGTGGTATCTACAGTATTATTGTTACTGTACATTATTCATTGTCAGTATGCAGGCTGATATGAGTAGTGTGGATTAATATCCATATCCGCATAATATCCTTAGAATACGTGTCTTAGCAGTATACTCAGAACACACCCTAGGGGCACTTCTATGTCACTTTTTAATTTTTTTTTTCTTTTAAGACTACCTAAACTATTTTTCTTTTTGCAGCAGGAATCTGAACAGGTTGGCTGAATTCCTTGTAAACTTTAAATTCATAGGAGAAAGTATACCCAATGTCTTAAAAAAACATGAATAATCAATATCAAGTGATTACACTTCTGAGAACCTCACATCTATCTGGGGCTTTTCTGGTTTGTTTTATTTCTTTTTAGTTAAGATATTTATCCTAGTGAAGTATGAGAAAGCATTTGAAATGCTTTGTGAATACAGAAATCCATTGGAGAAATTTCATTTGTCCTATGTTACAAAGATCCATTGATTTTTTTTTTTTTTGGTCATATTGCCTGTTTGAATTCTCTTTGTGTTCCTGCATCCACTGGAGACATTTTTCACATACATTAAGGATTATAGCAACCAATAGGAATTTTCATACAGAACATTTTGATTTTCAAGCGTTAATAAAGACATCAGATTAACATTAGTTACTCTCTTTTCACTGGAAGCTGTATTAAGACCAGAGGTTGCCTCTGAAGAGAGGAATCTGATTTCCATTTTATTCTTTAATATGTTTTGGTTAAGGCAGGTCTTTGTGATCACCAAATTAATGGTAACTTCTGAGAATTTTATAAAATTGCAATTTTTTTGAACTTTATAGCTATTTAAGAATGAATATACTCACAGGGTCATCAGCTAAGGTAAGTAGACTGTCATGGATGACTATAACTTTTCTGGTCTGGATTTTTTATTTTTTTTCTAGTACAAGACATAGGGAAAAGATTATTTTTTGAGGGGGGGGTGGAAAGATTCTTAAATGGATAGTGCTAAATATCAGAGCCATTATCCAGAATTGAAATGACTGAAAGAAAAGTGTGCCAAAAGGATCACAAGCAATTTATCAATGACGGCAAATGCTTACCTGTGAGAAGAATTTTATTAGGACACCCTTGATCAACTGATTCTTCCCTAGCCCAGTTGATAATATTTCAGAAGGTAAACAACAGGTCACAAAGACAAGGATGCTACCAGGGTATACCTACATAAAATGCAAAGCATTCTCTATACTCACTTATTATTTTATAAGTTATGAAGTTTTTCAGTCAAACTTGATGAAATTAGAAGATGACTATCTACTGGCTAGAGAAAAAGATCAGCTGTAGTACTAGTGACCATTTAAAAAGCAGGAAATATTCTTTAGTTCCAAAAGAGGTTCTTAATCTTTTCTATATAGTGTACACCTTTGTCTGATTAAGCTTATGGACCTCTTATCAGAATAACCTATATAATATTTAAAATAAAATAACATCAGATTATAGGGAAAACTAATTTGGTTGAAATAGTTATCTAAATAATTTTATAACCAATTTGCTTACCCTAAATCTGTGCTCAAAGGGTATTTTGAGACAAGATATAACTTTAAAAATGTGTCTCCTGGTAGAAGACAAAACAACCATTAGAAGATGTATCCAGCTCTTAACAGGAAATGATTTCTTACCTCTTAAGTGAAAGAGGATTTCTCTTTCCTCTCTAGTCCTAGAGACTATGATATTTGTACAAAGGGGTTTGTGTGTCTGTATGTGCATGTGTGTGTGTACACATATATGTATATATAGTCACATACACATATAATATGAAAATTATAGATAGATAGATACACACACACACACACACACACACACATATATATATATATATATAATTTAAAGAATCTTCCAGAATTATTTCACCACCTTTAGCTGACCTTTACTCACAGCAATTGAACAATCATTAGTTCCACAAAAGGGAACCACCAAAATTCTCTCATGCAGAAAATAAAATCCCACAAGAATTTTAATGTTTACAAACATAATATAGACCAAACTGTTTGCTTTACTTATTTAAAAAGCTCAGCCATAGTTCCTCTATTATATCAACACTTTTTTTTCATTTAAAAATAACCAAATTTCTACTATGATATAAAACTGATACCCTATTATGGAGCCATGTAACTAAATGTAGGGGAACAAAATTAAAATTTTGGCAGCAGTAATAAGTTTGTGAATACAATGACCAAAAATTGATTCAAAATGAAATGCATTAAAAATGAAAAAAAATTCTGACAGTGCTTTCTTGTGTTGCACCATGAGACTTCACTAAACCATTGGCTCTGAATGCAGAAAATAAGTACTGAGTACTTTGCACTCCACATACACAAACACTGCTAGAAATTCCTTGGCACAGATTCAAGATAAGGTCATGTAAAAATTTCTGGTAGAAAGAAGGTCACAATTGGAAAAAGTTTAAAAAGCTCTGTCTTATAAGGTTAGTAAAAATGAAATTTTACCTAGATTTGAAAATAATGAAATTGTATTTCTTTCTAAACAGTCCAAAATCAAATGCTTTACTAATTCACCTTGGATTTTCCCTCTAATTTACCTTAGTCAAATGATGTTTTGCTGCTTCCCTAAATACCCCAATACTGAACAGTTCTAGTAGATCATAGAATTGTCAAATCACATGTTAAAAACTCCACTTAGACCTGATCTAAAGCTATATTATATAGCAGCAGTCACCAAAACCATTTGGTATTGGGTAAGAAATAGATTAGTCTATCAGTGGAACAGATTAGGTACAAAGGACAAAAAAGGGTACATCTATAGCAATCTAGTGTTTGACAAACGCAAAGATACCAACATTTGGGATAAAAATTCATTATTTGAAAAAGACTGTTGGGAAAACTGGAAATTAGTATGACAGAAATTAGATATGGATCAACACAACACCATATACTAAGATAAGATCAAAATGGGTCCATGATCTAGGCATAAAGAATGATATCATAAATGGATTAGAAGAACAGAAGATAGTCTACTTCTCAGACCTATGGAGGAAAAAGGAATTTATGACCAGAGAAGAACTAGAGATCATTATTGATCACAAAATAGAAGATTTTGATTACATCAAACTAAAAAGTTTCTGTACAAACAATACTAATGCAAACAAGATTAGAAGGGAAGTAACAAATTGGGAAAATAGTTTTACAGTTAAAGGTTCTGATAAAGGTCTCATTTCCAAAATATATAGAGAACTAACCCTAATTTATAAGAAATCAAACCATTTTCCAATTGATAAATGGTCAAAGGATATGAACAAACAATTCTCAGATGATGAAATTGAAACTATATCCACTCATATGAAAGAGTGTTCCAAATCACTATTGATCAGAGAAATGCAAAGTAAGACAACTCTGAGATACCATTACACACCTGTCAGATTGGCTAAGATGACAGGAACAAATAATGATGAATGTTGGAGGGGATGTGAGAAAACTGGGACACTAATCCATTGTTGGTGGAGTTGTGAAAGAATCCAGCCATTCTGGAGAGCAATCAGGAACTATGCCCAAAAAGTTATCAAACTTTGATCCAGCAGTGCTACTACTGGGCTTATATCCCAAAGAAATACTAAAGAGGGGAAAGGGACCTCTATGCGCCAAAATGTTTGTGGCAGAGCTTTTCATAGTGGCTAGAAACTGGAAGATGAATGGATCTCTATCAATTGGAGAATGGTTGGGTAAATTATGGTATATGAAGGTAATGGAATATTATTGCTCTGTAAGAAATGACCAGCAGGATGAATTCAGAAAGGTTTGGAGAGACTTACATGAACTGATGCTGAATGAAATGAGCAGAACCAGAAGATCACTATACACTTCAACAACAATACTGTATGAAGATATAATCTGATGGAAGTGGATATCTTCAACATAAAGAAGATCCAACTCACTTCCAGTTGATCAATGATGGACAGAAACAACTACACCCAGAGAAGGAACACTGGGAATTGAATGTAAACTGTTTGCACTACTGTCTTTCTACCCAGGCTACTTATACCTTCAGAATCCAATACTTAATGTGCAAAAAGAAAATTGGATTTATACACATATATTGTATCTAAGTTATACTGTAACACATGTAAAATGTATGGGATTGCCTGTCATCTAGGGCAGGGATTAGAGGGAGGGAAGGGAAAATTTGGAAAAATGAATACAAGGGATAATGTTATAAAAAAAATTACTCATGCATATATACTGTCAAAAAATGCATAATTATAAAATTAATTTAAAAAAAAAACAAAAACAAGAAAAAAAAAACTCCACTTAGGCCTTCATAAGAAAGACTGTAATAGCCTCAAAGGAGTCAATACTAGCTTTGCTGTCAATAATTCATGGATTAAAGTCTACCACTAGACTTTGATATGATAGACTACAGGATATAAATAATTTGAAGATTGTGTGAGTATAATGCATTAGTAAAATGCTCAACCTTAGTATAAGATTATTTTTACAATATCATAGGATTTAAAATCCAAAAAGAATTTAGATACCATCAATTTTACTTGATCACTTTACAAGTTAGGAAACTGAGTTTCAGGGACTAGGTTACACAAATAATATTTAGCAGAAGTGGGGCTTAAGCCCAGGTTTTTAGCCCACAAATCCAGCTCTCTTTCCCATGTCATATATCACTTTTCCTTCAAGGCAAGGGATTTATTATAATGGTACAAAAAGTTGTTGGATTTCCCTCATTTCTCTCTACCTATCCACAAAAAAAGAAAAATTAAAGAATTAGATTAGTATTGGACAACAAGAAGCAAAAGGCAGAATGACAATGTCCAACTAAAATCTAAGAAGTTTCATTAAATATAGGTATCTAATGAATAACCTTTATCACGATAAGATGCCACAGGATAATCATATCCTCTATGATCTCAAATATGAAATATCATGAACAAATGAAAGTCAAAGAGACAGAAATAATCACTGTGGAATCAAAGAATCTCAGCATTGGAAGGAATTTTGATTTGATTCCCACTTTAACAAGAATTCTTTCTATTTCATCCCAAATAAATGGTGAGTTAGTCTCCACTTGAAAACTGCTACCTTCCAAGGGAGCCAATTCTCTCATTCTTTTCTTTCATCAAACCTTAATCTGTCTCTTAGAAACTTCTATTCATTACTCCTTGTTATGCCCTTTGAGTCTAAACAAAACAGTTCTAACCCCTCTTCCAAGTGACATTTCTTGGACAATAGGACAATTATTATGTCTTCTTTTTCCCAAGCTAAACTTCCCTGGTTTCCTAAGCTACTTCTTATATGACATTTTCTATCCTTATCATGATTATTCTCTTTTACCTGTGCTACAAATTGTCTAGTTTATACCAAGAATGAAATAGTTTTCCAGATAAAGTTTGATTTGGACAGAATACAATGTAATTACTACCTTTCACATTTTGGATATCACTTTTGTTACTGCCAATAAAGGATTTGCTTTTCTCTCCTACACTTTTGAATCAGGTTAAAATGTCTAAATGTTTTCACATAATTGTTATCTAGCCCTGACTTCCTTTTCAACCTATACTTATGAAATCAAAGAATAGAGGGAGAGGGATTTTAAACAGATGTTATCCCAGGTTGTGGAGGGACTTAAAGGCCAGAATGAGGATTAATTAGAAGTTTAATGTTGATCCTATAGGCAAATAGAACCATAGAAGAATGGTCAATAGAAGTGACATAATCAGAAATGTTCTGTAGGATGATATATAGGGACAAAAGGCAAAATAAGTCAGAGGGAACATGATATAATGGAAAGACCATTATCCTGGTTTGATAACTTGGTTTGCTTCTTTACTGTGCTTCACTTTTCTTTTTATTCTAGCTTTTTATTTATAAGACATATGCATTTTTCAGCACTGACAATTGCAAAAAATTTTGTTCCAATTTTTCCCCTCCTTGCCCCCACCAATCCCTCAGATTGCAGGGAGACCAATACATGTTAAATATGTTACAGTATATGCTAAATACAATATATGTATACATATCCATACTGTTATTTTGCCACACAAGAAGAATCAGACTTTGAAATGATGTACAATTAACCTGTGAAGGAAATAAAAAATGCAGGAAATAAAAAAATAGAGGGATTGGAAATGTTATGTTATAGTTCACACTCATTTCCCAGAGTTCTTTCACTGGGTATAGCTGGTTCTATTCATTATTGAACACAGGGAGCTGATTTGGTTCATCTCATTGTTGAAGAGAGATTCCATCAGAATTGATCATCATATAGTATTGCTATTGAAGTATATAATGATCTCCTGATCCTGCTCATTTCACTCAGCATCAGTTCATGTAAGCCTCTCCAGGCCTTTATAAAATCATCCTGCTGGTCATTTCTTATAAAACACTAATATTCCATAACATTCATATGCCACAATTTATTCAGACATTCTCCACTTGATGAGCATCCATTCAATTTCCAGTTTCTAATCACTACAAAAATGGCTGCCACAAACATTTTTGCACATGTGGGTCCCTTTCCCTTCTTTAAGATCTCTTTGGGATATAAGCCAAGTAATAACACTACTGGATCAAAGGGCATGCACAGTTTGATAACATTTTGAGCATGGTTCCAAATTGCTCTCCAGAATGGCTGGATGTATTCACAATTCCACCAACAATGTATCAGTATCCCAGTTTTCCCACATCCCCTTCAACATTCATCATTATTTGTTCCTGCCATCTTAGCCAATCTGACAGGTGTGTAGTGGTATCTCAGAGTTGTCTTGATTTGTATTTCTCTGAGTAATAATGACTTGGAGCATTTTTTTTAATATGGCTAAAAATAGTTTCAATTTCTTCACCTGAAAATTGTCTGCTCATATCCTTTGACCATTTATCAATTGGAGAATGGCTTGATTTCTAATAAATTATAGTCAATTCTCTATATATTTTGGAAATGAGGCCTTTATCAGAAGTTTTAACTGTAAAAATGTTTTCCCAGTTTGTTATTTCCCTTCTAATCTTGTTTGCATTAGTTTTGTTTGTACAAAAGCTTTTTAATTTGATATAATCAAAATTTTCTATTTTATGATCAATAATGATCTCTAGTTCTCCTTTGGTCACAAATCCCTTCCTCCTCTACAAGTCAGAGAGGCAAACTATCCTATGTTCCTCTAATTTATTTATAATCTAGTTCTTTGTGCCTAAATCATTAACCCATTTTGATCTTATCTTGGTGTATGGAGTTAGCTATCCTGCAAATGGGCTGCTAAGAGCTGTGGACCTGGAGAAGTGCTCTCAGAAGAGGTCTGAAGCTGAAGTTTTTCTGCCCTGGGAAGCACACCCTGAGCCACAGAAGTTCTACTGCCCTGGGCAGAGCCTCCCTGGTGTGCAGAAGTGTGACTGCCCTGAGGAAAAACCCTACACTGCAGAGTGGGCCTTCACAGCTGTGCTGTGTTCTGTGCTGAGTCACTTCCTGTGCTGGGTGGGTGTGGCCAGGTCCTCTGAAACTCTGGCATTTTTGGAGTACACTCTACCTTTGGCATTTGTGTAACTTCTCTGCTGATCTACTGCTTTGCAACCAAAGCAGAGCAACTAACCTGTGGTTATAAAATCATTTTATAATTTTATAATTAAAATTCTTCACTAACAGAGACCTCCCCTGTCCCTGGGCCATTCAGTGTACAAGCCTCCAAGTTCTGCCTCCCTGCCTGTACTGGCCTGCTCCCACTGATCATGACAAACCTTTTCTGGTGATCTTCCAGATTATCTTTGGCTGGTAATTTATTGTAGTCCCAGTATAAGTAGCTGGATTTTACCAGTCAAACACTGTTTCTGAGGCTGAATTTGATAATTAGTAGTGAGAGTATAAGGGGAGCTTAGAATGATGCATGTGTCTTCTCTGCCATCTTGGGTCTGCTTCCTTCCGGGTCTCTCTTAAATTATTCTGCTGATCATTTCTAACAGAACATTAATATATTATAATATTCATATACCATCACTTGTTCAGCAATTCTCCAATTGATGAGCATCCATTTACTTTCCAGTTTCTTGACATTACAAAAAGGGCTGCTACAAACATTTTTGCACATGTAGATCACTTTCCCTCCTTTATGGTCTCTTTAGGATACAATCCCAGTAGAAACACTGCTGGATAAAAGAGTATGCACAGTTTGATAACTTTCTGGACATAATTCCAAATTGCTCTCCAGAATGGTTACATCTGTTCACAACTACACAAACAAGGTATTAGTGTTCCATTTTTCCCACATCCCCTCCAACATTTGTCATTAGCTTTTCCTATCATTTTAGCCAATCTGGAAGGTATATAGTAGTAGTTCAGAGATGTGTTGATTTTCATTTCTCTGATTAATAGTGATTTAGAACATTTTTATATGACTAGAAATGGTTTTAATTCCTTAATCTGAAAGTTTTATATTCTTATTCTATGATCATATATAAATTGGAGAATGTCTTGAATTCTTATAGATTTAAATTAATTATCTATATATTTTAGAAATTAGGTCTTTATCAAAACCTTTGAATGTAAAAATTATTTCCCAGTTGATTGCTTCCCTTCTAATTTTGTTTGCATTGGATTTATTTCTACAAAAGCTTTTTAACTTAATATAATCAAAATTATCCATTGTGCATTCTATAATATACTCAAGTTCTTCTTTGGCTACAAATTCTTTCCTTTTCTACAGATCTGAGAGGTGAACTCTTTGTTCTTTTTTTTATTTTAATTTTATAATTATAACATTTTTGATAGTACATATTTTTTACAACATTATCCCTTGTACTCCCTTCTGTTACGAATTTTCCCCTCCTTCCCTCCACCTCCTTCCCTAGATGGCAGGCATTCCCATACATATAAAATATGTTATAGTATATCCTAGGTACAATATATATGTGCGAACCGAATTTTGTTGTTGTCGATGTTGCTGCAAAGGAAGAATTGGATTCGGAAGGTAAAAATAACCTGGGAAGAAAAACAAAAAATACAAGCAGTTTACACTCATTTCCCAGTGTTCCTTCTCTGGGTGTAGCTGTCTATCATTGATCAATTGGAATTGGATTAGATCTTCTCTATGTTGAAGATATCCACTTCCATTAGAATACATCATCATATAGTATTATTGTTGAAGTGTATAATGATCTCCTAGTTGTGCTCATTTCACTCAGCATCAGTTCATATGTCTCTCCAAGCCTCTCTGTATTCATTCTGTTGGTCATTTCTTACAGAACAATAATATTCCATAACATTCATATACCATAATTTACCCAACTATTCTCCAATTAATGGGCATCCATTCATTTTCCAGTTTCTAGCCACTACAAATAGGGCTGCCACAAACGTTTTGGCACATACAGGTCCCTTTCCCTTCTTTAGTATTTCCTTGGGATATAAGCCCAATAGTAGCAGTGCTGGATCAAAGGGTATGCACAGTTTGATAACTTTTTGGGCATAGTTCCAAATTGCTCTCCAGAATGGTTGGATTCTTTCACAACTCCATCAACAATGCATCAGTGTCCCATTTTTCCCACATACCCTCCAACATTCATCATTATTTGTTCCTGCCATCTTAGCTAATCTGACAGGTGTGTAGTGGTATCTCAGAGCTGTCTTAATTTGCATTTCTCTGATCAATAGTGATTTGGAACACTCTTTCATATGAGTGAAAATAGTTTCAATTTCATCATCTGTTCATATCCTTTGACCACTTAACAATTGGAGAATGGCTTGTTTTCTTCTAAATTAAAGTCAATTTTCTACATATTTTGGAAATGAGGCCTTTATTAGAACCTTTAAATGTAAAAATGTTTTTTCATGTTTATTGCTTCTCTTCTAGTATTGTTTGCATTAGTTTTATTTGTACAAAAGCTTTTTAATTTGATATAATCAAAATCTTTATGCCTAAATCATGGACCCATTTTGATCTTATTTTGGTTTATGGTGTTAAGTGTGTGTCCATTCCTAATTTCTGCTATACTAATTTCTAGTTTTCCCAAAAGTTTTTGTCAAATAGTTAATTTTTCTCCCAAAAGTTGGAATCTTTGGGTTTGTCAAACACTAGATTGCTATAGTTATTACCTATTTTGTCCTTTGAATCTAAGCTATTCTACTGATCAACTAATTTATTTCTTAGCCAATACCAAATGGTTTTGGTGACTGCTCCTTTATAATATAGTTTTAGATCAGGTGCAGCTATGCCACCTTCATTTGATTTTTTTTTTCACTAATTCCCTTGAAATTCTTGATTTTTTTCTTCCATATGAATTTTGTTGTTATTTTTCCTAGGTCATTAAAAATAGTTTCTTGGGAGTCTGATTGTATAGCATTAAATAAATAGATTAGTTTAGGTAGTATTGTCATCTTTACCAAATTTGCTCTACCTATCCAAGAGCATTAAATATTTTTCCAGTTGGTTAGATCTGACTTTATTTGTGTGGAAAGTGTTTTGTAGTTTTGCTTATATAATTCCTGACTTTCCCTTGGCAGATAGATTCCCAAACATTTTCTATTGTCTGCAGTTACTTTAAGTGAAATTTCTCTTTGTAATTCTAACTTTTGGATTTTGTTAGTAATATATAAGAATGCTAATAATTTATGTGGGTTTATTTTGTGTCCTGCAACTTTACTAAAGGTGTGGATTATTTCTAATAGCTTTTTAGTAGAATCTCTGGGTCTATGTACATGATCATATCATCTGCAAAGAGTGATAATTTGGTTTCCTCATTATTTACTCTAATTCTTCTTTCTCAACTCTTATTGCAGAAGTTAGCATTTCTAATACAACATTGAACAGTAATGGTGATAGTGGGCAACCTTCTTTCATTCCTGATCTTATTGGGAATGATTCCAGTTTATTCTCATTACATATGATGCTTACTGTTTTGCTGTCTATTTCTTCTTGCAGCACTCTTAATTTCTCTTTAAGAATTTAGATGCTATACCACTTGGTGCATATATATTTAATATTGATATTGCCTCATTATCTATGCTATCTAAAGGCTTTATTTCTAAAATATATAGAGAATTGACTTAAATCTATAAGAATTCAAGCCATTCTCCAATTGATAAATGGTGAACTCATCTGAGCAGATAAAGAATTTTTAGAGGAAGAACTTGAAACAATTTCTAGGCATATGAAAAGGTGTACTAAATCACTATTGCTTAGAGTAATGCAAATTAAGACAACTCTGAGATTACACTATATACCTCTCAGACTGGCTAAAATGATAAGAAAATATAATGATGATTTTTGGAGGGGATGTGAGAAAGTTGGAACATTAACACATTGCTGGTGTTGTGAATTGATTCAACCATTCTGGAAACCAATTTGGAACTATGCCCAAAGGGCTATTAAACTGTGCATAACCTTTTATCCAGCAGTGTTTCTATTGGACTTGTATCCCCCTCAAAAATTATAAAGGAATAAAAGGACCCACATGTGCAAAAATGTTTGTAGCAGCCCTTTTTGTAGTGGCAAGGAACTGGAGAGTGGATGTTCATCAGCTTGAGAATGGCTGAATAAGTTATAGTATATGAATTCGATGAAATATTATTGTTCTGTAAGAGATGATCAGGATGATGATTTCAGAGAAGTATGGAGTGATTTGCATGAAGTGATGCTAAATGAAATGAACAAAACCAAGAGATCATTATACACAGCAACAACAAGATTATATGATATATATATATTGATATATATATATATATATATATATATATATATATATATATAGAGAGAGAGAGAGAGAGAGAGAGATATAACTATATCAGATTCAGATGATGAAGATGAGAATCTTCCTGCAAATTTTGATACATGCCGCAGAGCCTTACAATTAATAGCAAGATATGTCCCCCTCTACACTGTGGTTTTTCATGCCAATACTTGTGGAAAATTTTCCTTTTATTCAAAAATCAGAGAGAATTTTGGAATGCTATGCCTATAATCTGCTAAGGATTAGTGTGTATTTTCCAACGTTGCGACCTGAAATTTTGGAACTTGTTATTGAAAAGCTACTCACAATGGATGTGAGTGCATCACGACAAGATGTTGAAGATGCATAGGATACAGAAGAAGCGGATATTCAAACTGATAATGGGACGGATACAGTTGAAAGGTTATTTAATATGGAAGAAGATGAAGAGACTAAAGATGAAAGAAAATATAATTTTGGAAAGAGTGATCGAATGGCACATCCAGTAGCTGAAAAAAATATAAAAAAATATAAAATATAAAAAAATAAAAATAAATAGACATGGCTAGTTTCAACAATATATGATGAAGAGAGAGATATATGCAGCCAGAGGGAAGACTGTGGGAAGTGTGTATCACAACATAGTATTTTCACTCTTTTTGTTGTTGCTTGCATTTTTTTCAATCTCTTTTTTCCTTTTTTTTCTTGTGCAGCATGATAACTATGGAAATATGTATTGAAGAATTACAGGCTTCTATGTTAACATATATTAGATTACTTGTATAGTGGAGGGGATAAAGAAAGGGAGGTAAAAATTGGAGCACAAGGTTTTTCAAGGATGAATGTTGAAAATTATATATATCAAGTGCTACATAGAGAACTAAACTTAGAGTCAGGAAGATTTGAGTTCAAATCTGGCCTCAGACACTTAAGAGTTGTGTGAGTCTGGATAAATCAATGAGTTTCTTCAATATTTAATTTATTAATCTATCATATGTTTTGAAAATAAAAAGCTTGAATAAAATAAAAAAATAAAAAAAATTTTTAAAGTAAAAATAAAAAATAAAAATGAATTAAAAAATAAAGAAAAAAAATTAAAGAAAAAAGAAAAGAAAATACACTGCTGAAAGAATCCATAACTCTAATAATTAGAAAATTAGCATTTTTTTTAATTTTTTATTATATATATATTTTTTATAATATTATCCCTTGTATTCATTTTTCCAAATTATCCCCCCCTCCCTCTATTCCCTCCCCCCGATGACAGGCAATCCCATACATTTTACATGTGTTACAATATAGTCTAGGTACAATACATGTGTGTGAATATCATTTTCTTGTTGCACAATAAACATTAGAATCCGAAGGTACATGCAACCTGGGCAGACAGATATTAGTGCTAACAATTTACATTCACTTCCCAGTGTTTCTTCTCTGGGTGTAGCTACCTCTGTCCATCATTGATCAACTGGAAGTGAGCTGGATCTTCTTTGTGTTGAAGATTTCCACTTCCATCAGAATACATCCTCATACAGTATTGTTGTTGAAGTGTACAGTGATCTTCTGGTTCTGCTCATTTCACTCAGCATCAGTTGATTTAAGTTTCTCCAGGCCTCTCTGTATTCCTACTGCTGGTCATTTCTTACAGAGCAATAATATTCCATAACCTTCATATACCACAATTTACCCAACCATTCTCCAACTGATGGACATCCATTCATCTTCCAGTTTCTAGCTACAACAAAAAGAGCTGCCACAAACATTTTGGCACATATATGTCTCTTTCCGCTCTTTAGTATTTCTTTGGGATATAATCCCAGTAGTAGCGCTGCTGGGTCAAAGGGTATGCACAGTTTGATAACTTTTGGGGCATAATTCCAGATTGCTCTCCAGAATGGCTGGATTCTTTCACAACTCCACCAGCAATGTATTAGTGTCCCAGTTTCCCCACATCCCCTCCAACATTCATCATTATTTGTTCCTGTCATCTTAGCCAATCTGACAGGTGTGTAGTGGTATCTCAGAGTGGTCTTAATTTGCCTTTCTCTGATCAGTAGTGATTTGGAACACTCTTTCATGTGAGTGGATATAGTTTCAATTTCTTCCTCTGAGAATTGTCTGTTCATATCCTTTGACCATTTATCAATTGGAGAATGGTTCGGTTTCTTATAAATTAGGGTCAGTTCTCTATATATTTTGGAAATGAGACCTTTGTCAGAACCTTTGTTTTTAAAAATATTTTCCCAATTTGTTACTTCCCTTCTAATCTTGTTTGCATTAGTATTATTTGTACAGAAACTTTTTAGTTTGATGTAATCAAAATCTTCTATTTTGTGATCAATAATGATCTCTAGTTCTGCTCTGGTCATAAATTCCTTCCTCCTCCACAAGTCTGAGAGGTAGATTATCCTCTGTTCCTCTAATCTATTTATTATCTCCCTCTTTCTGCCTAAATCATGGACCCATTTTGATCTTATCTTGGTATATGGTGTTAACTGTGGATCCATATCTAATTTCTGCCATACTAATTTCCAGTTTTCCCAACAGTTTTTTCCGAATAATGAATTTTTATCCCTAATGTTGGTATCTTTGGGTTTGTCAAAGATTAGGTTGCTATATATGTACCCTTTTTTGTCCTTTGTATCTAATCTGTTCCACTGATCTACCGGTCTATTTCTTAGCCAATACCAAATGGTTGTGGTGATTGTTGCTTTATAATATAGCTTTAGATCAGGTACACTTAGACTACCTTCCTCTGAGTTTTTTTTTCATTAGTTCCCTTGCAATTCTCGACCTTTTATTCTTCCATATGAATTTTGTTGTTATTTTTTCTAGGTCATTGAAATAGTTTCTTGGGAGTCTGATTGGTATAGCACTAAATAAATAGATTAGTTTGGGGAGTATTGTCATCTTTATTATATTCGCTCGGCCTATCCAAGAGCACTGAATGTCTTTCCAATTATTTAAATCTGATTTTATTTTTGTGGCAAGTGTTTTGTAATTTTTCTCATATAATTCCTGACTTTTCTTTGGTAGATGGATTCCCAAATACTTTATACTCTCAACATTTGTTTGGAATGGAATTTCTCTTTGTATCTCTTGCTGTTGCATTTTGTTAGTGATATATAAAAATGCTGAGGATTTATGTGGATTTATTTTGTATCCTGCCACTTTGCTGAAATTTTGAATTATTTCTAGTAGCTTTTTAGCAGAGTCTTTGGGGTTCTCTAAGTATACCATCATGTCATCTGCAAAGAGTGATAGTTTAATTTCCTCATTTCCTACTCTAATTCCTTGAATCTCTTTCTCGGCTCTTATTGCCGAGGCTAGCGTTTCTAGTACTATATTGAATAGTAATGGTGATAGTGGGCAACCTTGTTTCACTCCTGATCTTACTGGTAAAGGTTGCAGTTTATTTCTATTGCATATTATGCTTACTGAAGGTCTTAAATATATGCTCCTGATTATTCTAAGGAATAGTCCATTTATTCCTATACTCTCAAGAGTTGTTAGTAGGAATGGATGTTGGATTTTGTCAAATGCTTTTTCTGCATCTATTGAGATGATCATATGGTTCTTATTAATTTGTTTATTAATATGGTCAATTATATTAATAGTTTTCCTAATATTAAACCAGCCCTGCATTCCTGGAATAAATCCTACTTGATCATAGTGTATTATCCTGGAGATGATTTTCTGAAGTCTTTTTGCTAATATCTTATTTAAGATTTTAGCATCAATATTAATTAAGGAGATTGGTCTATCATTTTCTTTCTCAGTTTTCGATCTACCTGGTTTAGGTATCAGTACCATGTCTGTGTCATAAAAGGAGTTTGGTAGGACTCCTTCATCCCCTATTTTTTCAAATAATTTATATAACATTGGGGCTAATTGTTCTTTAAATGTTTGGTAGAATTCACATGTGAATCCATCTGGCCCTGGGGATTTTTTCCTGGGGAGTTGATTAATAGCTTGTTCTATTTCTTTTTCTGAAATGGGACTATTTAAGCAATTTATTTCCTCCTCTGTTAATCTAGGGGCGTATATTTTTGGAGGAAGTCATCCATTTCACTTAAGTTATCAAATTTACTGGCATAAAGTTGGGCAAAGTAACTCCTTATTATTTCTCTAATTTCCTCTTCATTGGTGGAAAGATCCCCCTTTTCATTTGTAAGACTATCAATTTGATTTTCCTCTTTCTTTTTTTTTGATCAAATTTACCAAAGGTTTATCTATTTTATTGGCTTTTTCATAAAACCAACTCTTGGTTTTATTTATTAATTCAATAGTTTTTTTTACTTTCAATTTTATTGATTTATCCTTTTAATTTTTGTATTTCAAGTTTAATTTTTGGTTGGGGGTTTATAATTTGGTCTTTTTCTAGCCTTTTAAGTTGTAAGCCCAATTCGTTAATCTTCTCTTTCTCAATTTTCTTCAAATAAGCCTCTAAAGATATAAAATTTCCCCTTATTGCTGCTTTAGCTGCATCCCAAAGATTTTGATATGATGTCTCATCATTGTCATTATCTTGGGTGAAATTGTTAATTGTTTCTATAATTTGCTCTTTCACCCAGTCATTCTTTAAGATGAGATTATTCAGTTTCCAATTACTTTTTGGTCTATTTACCCCTAACTTTTTACTGAATGTAGCTTTTATTGTATTGTGATCTGAGAAGAAGGCATTTATTATTTCTGCCTTCCTACATTTAATTTTGAGATCTTTATGTCCTAATATATGGTCTATTTTTGTATAGGATCCATGAACTGCTCAGAAGAAAGTATATTCCTTTCTATTGCCATTCAGTTTTCTCCAAAGGTCTATCATAACTAGTTTTTCTAATGTTCTATTTACTTTTTTAATTTCTTTCTTGTTTGTTTTATGGTTTGATTTGTCCAAATCTGAGAGTTCATGGTTGAGATCTCCCACTATTATAGTTTTACTGTCTATTTCTTCTTGCAGTTCTCTTAACTTTTCCTTTAGAAAGTTAGATGCTATACTACTTGGTGCATATATGTTTAGTATTGATATGGCTTCATTATTTATGCTACCTTTCAGCAGGATATAGTTTCCTTCCTTATCTTTTTTAAGGAGATCTACTGCTTTTGCTTGATCTGAGATAAGGATAGCTACCCCTGCTTTTTTGGCTTTACCTGAAGCATAATAGGCTCTGTTCCAACCTTTTACCTTTACTCTGTATGTATCTCCCTGCTTTAAGTGTGTTTCCTGTAGACAACATATTGTAGGGTTCTGCTTTTTGATCCAATCTGCTATCCGTCTCCGTTTGATGGGATCGTTCATCCCATTTACATTTACAGTTAAAATTACTAATTCTGTATTTCCTGCCATTGTATTATCCCCAGATTATGCTTTTTTCCCTTGACCCCCCTGATCCCACTCCCCGATATTTAATTTACAGACCCCCCTTGTGATGCGCAACCCTCCCTCTTTTTTTTTTATAGGATCCCTGCCCCCTCCCTCCAAGTCCCTTCACTTATTCTCCTTTTCCTTTTCCCTTTTCCTCTCCCCCCTTTTAATGAGGTGAGAGAAAATTCTCTGAAAAACAAATATGTTAATTATTTACTCTTTGATCCTCTCCTGATGAGAGTAAGATTCACACAATGATTCTCCCCCTCACTAAGTTCCCTCAGATATGGTGTATTTTCTATGCCTCTTCCTGGGAGTAGTTTCCCTCTTTTTATCATTCCTTCCCCTTTTTCTGAACCGGGCTCCTTCCCTTTACTACACCCCCCTTTTTTTCTTTTATATCAGTAAAATCAAATTATCCTTGAGTATTTTTTATATACCCACAACAGAGTTACAGTTCTCAAGGGTTCTGTGTACCTTTTTCTGTTTCTCTTCAGTCTTGTGGATGTAGATCAAATTTTTTGTTTAAGTCTGGTTTTTTTCTTAGAAACATATAGAATTCCTCTATTTCATTGAATGACCATCTTCTTCCATGGAAAAAGATGCTAAACTTAGCTGGGTAGTTCATTCTTGGTTGCAGTCCTTGATCTTTTGCCTTACGGAATATCAGGTCCCTTCTACCTTTTAATGTGGAGGCAGCCAGATCTTGTGTGACCCTTATTGTGGCACCTTGGTATTTAAATTGTTTTTTTCTAGGTGCTTTCAGGATTTTCTCCTTTGTGTGGTAATTCTGCAGCTTAGCCACTATATTCCGTGGTGTTCTTTTTTTAGGGTCTATTTCAGAAGGAGTTCGATGAATTCTTTCCACATCTACTTTCCCTTCTGTTTCTATTATCTCTGGACAGTTCTCTTTGATAATTTCCTGTAAAATAGAATCTAGGCTCTTTTTTTGGTCATAGTTTTCTGGAAGTCCAATAATCCGCAGATTATCTCTCCTAGATCTATTTTCCTAGTCTATAGATTTTCCCAGTAAGTATTTGACGTTGTTCTCCAGCTTCTCATTTTTTTTGTTTTGTTTGACTGATTCTTGGGTTCTCTGTGAATCATTCATTTCTATTTGTTCCATCCTGACTTTTAAGGAGTTATTTTCTTCTTTCACAGTTTTTAGTTCTTTTTGTAAATGCCCAATTTCGTTTTTAAATGAATTATTTTGCTCTATTGAATTTTTTTCCATTTCCCTAATTTTTTTTTTTGAGAATTATTTTCTTTTTCCAATTCAGAAATTCTATTTTCTTGAGACTTTTTTATCTTTTCCAATTCAGAAATCCTACTTTCCTGTGTTTTTTTAACCTTTTCTAATTCATAAATTTTGTTTCCCTGCATCTCCTGTGAATTCTTTATTTTTTCCAACTCCAATTTCAGGACGTTGTTATTCTCTATCATAGCTTCCCTTTCCTTTCCCCATTTTTCTTCAAACTCCCTCAATTTTTTAAGAGTTTCTTCTAGGAGAGAGTTATGTGATGGGGGGCAGGAATCGTTCCCCTTTAGGTTGTTATCTGCTGTCTCTCTGCTGTTAACTTCCTCTCGCTCTTTCTCTGTATAGAAGGAATCTATAGTTTTTCTGGCTTTTTTGCTCATATTTAAAAAATCTTTTGGGGTCTGTCCCTGGGGTAGGAAATTATTTATTTACTTCTTTACCAGCTTCCTCTCAGACCGGATGGATGCAGCGGCTCCTGCCCCTGAGCTAAGAGAGAGCTCTGGGAGAGAGTTCCCCACCCCCTCCCTGGAAGTGCCTCAGAGGTGATTGTCACTGCTGTGCCCGAGGGCGTTGAATAGTAAAGACAGCACAAAGCCCAGCCTATGTGTCCAGGTGGGGCGTGGATGTCTGCAGCAGGTGACGTGAAAAGCCCCTGTGCTCAAACTGGAAGTGTCTGCCAGAAACCGCGGTCCCTAGTTCAAAGGTTCCACTTCTCTGGGACTTCCTGGAGCTGAGTTCCACTCCCTCCAGCTAAGCTAGGCAGTGTGTGTTGCCTTGGGCTTTATCCACCCACTTGTCAATCTCTTAACTATTCTCAGGTGGTAGCTGAGGCCACACCCCCTGGTGCCGAGATCTGCTGAGTCACCTCCAGGGTCCGGGGAAAATCTAATCTGAGTTTTAAAATATTTTGGCTTTCTCTTCTGAACTGCTAAATAATTAGCAGAGAAGAGCTAACAGCCTGTGCCAGATTCCTTTACCTCAGTGGCTTCTCTGATCCCAGAGCCCTTCCCAGCGCAATGGGCAGAGTATGCAAGCACCCAGCAGTTTGTGCTGGCCTCTCTTCTTCCTCCACTGGGGACTGACCTTTTCTGTTGAAACTCCAGATTCTCTTCAGCTGGTAAGTCGTGCTTCCAGTCCTTGTGGTATCTATCAGTCCTGGGCTTATTTTGAGACTTAATTTATCTAATTGGTTGTGAGGGAGTGAGGACGTTCACAGAGTCGTGTGTTTCTTCTCCGCCATCTTGGCTCCAGAAAATTAGCATTTACATCAGGTTTAAATATGTCTCATTCCAAGTTCTTCTAATAAGTACCCTTTTAAAGTCTATCCCTAAATCTGCTTTCTAATATTACAAAGTTGGAGCTCATGAGTATTAGTATTGTAGGAGAATACAAGAATACTCTGGAATTCAAGGCACTGTTTTTCCAAGAATCTGTTGTGGATCAATTAGTGCCCCAGATTTCCCTACTTATCATTAGAATGATTGAGTAGTAGCACACATTTAACAGGAATTGTGTCTCCAGAAATGTTTTTAATTAGAGAACTGAGGAGGAATGAGAAAACACTTGAAAAGTTTTTTATACTTCATAGGGAATCATTTGAGAAATTTGTCATGAATTTCAGGTGAATCTGAAGCCAGTTTATGCTTTAACATAAATTAAACTTATGACTAGTGGGAAAGTCTTTTTATCCTTATGGTTTCTTTATGATTTTCTCTATACGGTAATTTTTATGGTTTCTTTCCTTCTCCCTTAGTGGTATAATTGCAGTAGATAATATCATAATTTAGTGATTGCAGAGAGGATTTGGTGATTAACAAGGAAAAATGAAGAATGGTGAGAAGGCAGTTGGCCACTGAATATCTGAAAGAAGGAATAATGATCCTTATGTGCTTTTTTAAATTTGGCATTGAAATATGAAAATGTTAAGTCTTGAGTTTAAGGGAAGATCAGTGATAAAGAGAAGAAAGGAAAAACATCTTTTACCTCTCATAATGTATGTTAAGTCCTGATCTTCCCAAGAAGACCAATTAAATATTGATACAAAATAAAAATTTAATAGAAATAATAGTTATAGAATAATGTAGTTAAATATATTTAAAGTTTCACAAAGCACTTTCTTCACAATAGTACTATTAATTAGACAATGTGGACATGATTCCTATCAAATGTGTGCAGAATGAGATACATAGAAATGAAGTGATTCAGCTTAGCCCTTGGAGTGCTATCCTATCAACTTGTTCTGTTGTTTCCTAAGTCTTTATTTTTCTAATTTATGAAATATCACTGACACTTAGTTGACCATCCCTTCCCTAGTCCAGATATTTAAGACCTCATTCTTAAACTATTGCAATATACTTATAACTTTTCAATTTCTCATTGTTTGACTACAATTATGACTTACATCTTTAATAACCAAAAAATACTTTTCTTTCAGTATTTTTGTGATAGGTAGTGCAAGTATTATACCCATCATACAAATAAAGAAACCAAAGCAATGACAGAGCTGTTGTTCAATCATTTTTCAGTTCTATATAATTCTTCATGATCCCAATTTTTTTGGCAAAGATACTGGAGTGGTTTGCCATTTCCTTTTTCAACTCTTTATTTATAGGTGAGAAAATTGAAATAAACAGGGTTAATTGACTCACTCAGGATGACAAGCTACTAAATGTCTAAGGCCATATTTGAACTCAGAAAGATGAGTCTTCTTAATTTCAAGCCTGCATTTCTATCCATTGTACCACCTAACTGCCTTAAGAAAAGTGAAGCCCAAGGGGCAAAGCCAAGATGGCAGAAAAGACACACGCTTCATTCAAGCTCCCCTTATACTCTCACTACTAACTACCAAATTCAGCCTCAGAAATAGTGCTTGATTGGTAAAATCAATGAATACTGGAAGTACATCAAATTACCAGCTAAAGATAATCTGGAAGATCACCAGAAAAGGTTTTTCCTGATTGGTGGGAGCAGGCCAGCACAGGCAGGGAGGCAGATCCAGAGGTTAACACACTGATCAGACCAGGAGGTGGATGGTCTCCATGGGTGAACATTTTGCAGGTAGGACTCCAACACAGGTTGACTGTTCTGCTTTGTTTGCAAAACAGTAGATCAGCAGAGAAGTTATAAAAAGGCTGAAGATAGAGTGTACTCCAAAAAATGCCAGAATCTAACAAGATCTGGCTACACCCACCCAATACCAGAAGTGACACAGCACAGACCATAGAGCAGCTGTGCAACTGCATTCTGCAGCATGGGATTTTTGCCCAGGGTAGTCACACTTCTGATAACCAGGGGGGTTGTTTCAAGGCAGACACAAATGTGCACAGGAAGGGGGGTGCTCTACCCAAGGCAATAGAACTTCCTACAGTCATTTCTGCTGCAGAACTCTTTCCAGAGTACGTTCGCAGTTCCACTGCTCTTAGCAGCCCATTTGCAGGACAGCCACTGTCCATAGATTTATACTGCTCTGCAGAAGAAGCTGGTGACCTTCTTGCCCTGAAAGTATACCCTAAGGGCTTTAAAAATGAGTAAGAAGGCCAAGTGAAACTATAGCTTCAATACAGAAAGAGAGCAAGTTTTCAATCCTTAGGAGACTAATAGCAGACAGTTGCCAGGAAAAAACCCAAAGGGGTATGTAACCTGACCCCCATCACATAAGGCTTTACTAGACAAAGTCCCAGAGAAGTGGAACCTTTGAAATAGGGACTGCGGTTTCTGGGCAGACTCTTCCAGTTTGAGTGCAGGGGCTTTTCATATCAGCTGCTGATATCCACGCCCCACAAGACGCATTGGCTGGGCTTTGTGTCCCCTTTACTGTTCAGTCTTAAACCTCAGGGAAGTTGCTAAGACACACAGCGGGGTCCTTCACTGGGCAACCCCTCAGGGAACAACCTCAGTGAAGCTAATCACCTCTGAAGCACTTCCAGGGAGGGGAGGGGAACTCTCTCCACAGAGCTCTCTCTTAGCTCAGGCGCAGGAGCCACTAAATCCATCCAGGTCTGGGAGGAAGCTGGGTAAATAAATAAACAAACAAATAAACAAACCAAACAAATAAATAGAATAAATAAATAAATAAATAAATAAATAAATAAATAAATACACTGAATAATTTCTAACCCAAAGAACAGACCCAGAAGATTTTTCTTAAATATGAGTAAAAAGCAAAAAAGAACCATTGATTCCTTCTACACAGAGAAAGAGCAGTTATCCAACCCCAAGGAAGTTAACAGAAGAGAGTCAGCAGATAACAGCCTAAAAGGGAATGATACCTGCCTCCCATCACATAACTCTCTCCTAGAAGAGACAATTAAAAAATTAAGAGAGTTTGAAGAAAAATGGGGAAAGGAAAGAGAAGCTATGATAGAGAATAACAATGTTCTGAAATTTGAGTTGGAAAAAATAAGGAATTCACAGGAGATTCAAGGAAACAAAATTTGTGAATTAGAAAAGATTAAAAAAATCACAGGAAAGTGATTCAAGGAAACAAAATTTGTGAATTAGAAAAGATTAAAAAATCATGGGAAAGTGGGATTTCTGAATTGGAAAATATAAAAAAGTCTCAAGAAAATAAGATTTCTGAATTGGAAAAATAAAATAATTCTCTAAAAAAAATTAGGGAGATGGAAAAAAAGTCAATAGAGCAAAATAATTCATTTAAAAACACAATTGGACATATACAAAAAGAACTAAAAACTGTGAATAAAGAAAATAACTCATTAAAAATCAGGATGGAACAAATAGAAATGAATGGTTCATTGAGAACCCAAGAATCAGTTAAACAAAACAAAACAAAAAAAAAAAAAATGAAAAGCTGGAGAATAACGTCAGATACTTACTGGGAAAATCTATAGACCTGGAAAATAGATCTAGGAGAGATAATCTGAGGATCATTGAACTTCCCGAAAACTATGACCAAAAAAAGAGCCTAGATTCTATTTTACAGGAAATCATCAAAGACAACTGTCCAGAGATAAAAGAAATTGAAGGGAAAATAGGCATGGAAAGAATTTTTGTTTTTCAGAGAATTCTCTCTCACCTCATTAAAAGGGGGGAGAGGAAAAGGGAAAAGGAAAAGGGGAATAAGGGAAGGGACTTGGAAAGAGGGGGGAGGGATACTAAAAAAGGGAGGGCTGCATGTCACCAGTAGGGTCTATAAATTAAATATTGGGGAAGGGGTTCAGGGGGGTCAAGGGAAAAAGCATAATTTGGGGATAATATGATGACAGGAAATACAGAATTAGTAATTTTAACTGTTAATGTGAATGGGATGAACTTTCCCATCCAATGGAGACCGATAGCAGACTGGATCAAAAGTCAGAACTCTACAGTATGTTGTTTAAAGGAAACAAACTTAAAGCAGGGAGATACATACAGAGTAAAAGATTGGAACAGAATCTATTATGCTTCAGGTAAAGCCAAAAAAGCAGGGGTAGCCATCCTTATCTCAGATAAAGCAAAAGCAGAAATTCATCTCATTAAAAGAGATAAGGAAGGAAACTATACCCTGCTAAAAGGTAGCATAAACAATGAAGCCATATCAATACTAAACATATATGCACCAAGTGGTATAGCATCTAACTTTCTAAAGGAAAAGTTAAGAGAATTGCAAGAAAAAATAGACAGTAAAACTATAATTGTGGGAGATCTCAACCTTGCACTCTCAGATTTAGACAAATCAAACCACAAAACAAATAAGAAAGAAATTAAAAAAGTAAATAGAACATTAGAAAAACTAGGTATGATAGACTTTTGGAGAAAACTGAATGACAATAGAAAGGAATATACTTTCTTCTCAGCAGTTCATGGATCCTATACAAAAATTGACCATATATTAGGACATAAAGATCTCAAAATTAAATGTAGGAAGGCAGAAATAATAAATGCCTTCTTCTCAGATCACAATGCAATAAAAGCTACATTAAGTAAGAAGTTAGGGGCACCAAAAAGTAATTGGAAAATGAACAACCTCATCTTAAAGAATGAGTGGGTGAAACAGCAAATTATAGAAACAATTAATAATTTCACCCAAGATAATGACAATGATGAGACATCATACCAAAATCTGTGGGATGCAGCTAAAGTGGTAATAAGGGAAAAATTTATATCTTTAGAGGCTTATTTGAACAAAATAGAGAAAGAGAAGATTAACAAATTGGGCCTGCAACTTAAAAAGTTAGAAAAAGACCAAATTTAAAACCCCCAACCAATGGGTAAATTGTGGTATATGAAGGTTATGGAATATTATTGCTCTGTAAGAAATGACCAGCAGGAGGAATACAGAGAGGCCTGGAGAGACTTAAATCAACTGATGCTGAGTGAAATGAGCAGAACCAGAAGATCACTGTACACTTCAACAACAATACTGTATGAGGATGTATTCTGATGGAAGTGGAAATCTTCAACATAAAGAAGATCCAACTCACTTCCAGTTGATCAATGATGGACAGAGGTAGCTACACCCAGAGAGGAAATACTGGGAAGTGAATGTAAATTGTTAGCACTAATATCTGTCTGCCCAGGTTGCATGTACCTTCGGATTCTAATGTTTATTGTGCAATAAGAAAATGATATTCACACACATGTATTGTACCTAGACTATATTGTAACACATGTAAAATGTATGGGATTGCCTGTCATCAGGGGGAGGGAATAGAAGGAGGGGGGGTAATTTGGAAAAATGAATACAAGGGATAATATTATAAAAAATATATATATAATAAAAAATTAAAAAAAAAACCCAACCAAAAATCAAACTTGAAATACAAAAATTAAAAGGAGAAATAAATGATATTGTAAGTAAAAAAAAAAACTATTGAATTAATAAATAAAACCAAGAGTTGATTTTATGAATAAGCCAATAAAATAGATAAACCTTTGGTAAATCTGATTAGAAAAAGGAAAGGGGAAAATCAAATTGTTAGTCTTACAAATGAAAAGGGGGATCTTTTCACCAATGAAGAGGAAATTAGAGAAATAATGAGTTACTTTGCCCAACTTTATGCCAATAAATTTGATAACTTAAGTGAAATGGATGACTTCCTCCAAAAATATAGGCTTCCTAGATTAACAGAAGAGGAGAGATAAATTGCTTAAATAGTTCCATTTCAGAAAAAGAAATAGAACAAGCTATTAATCAACTCCCCAGGAAAAAATCCCCAGGACCAGATGGATTTACATGTGAATTCTGCCAAACATTTAAAGAACAATTAGCCCCAATGCTATATAAACTATTTGAAAAAATAGGGGATGAAGGAGTCCTGACAAACTCCTTTTATGACACAGACATGGTACTGATACCGAAACCAGGGTGATCAAAAACTGAGAAAGAAAATTATAGACCAATTTCCATAATGAATATTGATGCTAAAATCTTAAATAAAATATTAGAAAAAAGACTTCAGAAAATCATCAGTATAATACACTATGATCAAGTAGGATTTATTCCAGGAATGCAGGGCTGATTTAATATTAGGAAAACTATTAGTATAATTGACCATATGAATAATCAAATTAATAAAAACCATATGCTTATCTCAATAGATGCAGAAAAAGCATTTGACAAAATCCAACATCCATTCCTACTAAAAACACTTGAGAGTATAGGAATAAATGGACTATTCCTTAGAATAATCAGGAGCATATATTTAAGACCTTCAGTAAGCATAATATGCAATAGAAATAAACTGCAACCTTTCCCAGTAAGATTAGGAGTGGAACAAGGTTGCCCACTATCACCATTGCTATTCAATATAGTACTAGAAACGCTAGCCTCAGCAATAAGAGCCGAGAAAGAGATTCAAGGACTTAGAGTGGGAAATGAGTAAATCAAACTATCACTCTTTGCAGATGACATGATGGTATACTTAGAGAACCCCAAAGACTCTGCTAAAAAGCTATTAGAAATAGTTCAGAATTTTAGCAAAGTTGCAGGATACAAAATAAATTTACATAAATCCTCAGCATTTTTATATATCACTAACAAAATGCAATAGCAAGAGATACAAAGAGAAATTCCATTTCAAACAAATGTTGAGAGTATAAAGTATTTGGGAATCCATCTACCAAAGAATAGTCAGGAATTATATGAGAAAAATTATGAAACACTTGCCACAAAAATAAAATCAGATTTAAATAATTGGAAAGACATTCAGTGCTCTTGGATAGGCCGAGCGAATACAATAAAGATGACAATACTACCCAAACTAATGTATTTAGTGCTATACCAATCAGACTCCCAAGAAACTATTTTAATGACCTAGAAAAAATAACAACAAAGTTCATATGGAAGAATAAAAGGTCAAGAATTGCAAGGGAACTAATGAAAAAAAAGTCAGAGGAAGGTGGTCTAAATGTACCTGATTTAAAGCTATATTGTAAAGCAACAGTCACCAAAACCATTTGGTATTGGCTAAGAAATAGACCAGTCAATCAGTGGAACAGATTAGATACAAAGGACAAAAAAGGGTACCTCTATAGCAATCTAGTCTTTGACAAACCCAAAGATACCAACATTAGGGATAAAAATTCATTATTTGGAAAAAACTGTTGGGAAAACTGGAAATTAGTATGACAGAAATTAGATATGGATCAACACTTAACACCATATACTAAGATAAGATCAAAATGGATCTATGACTTAGGCATAACGAATGAAATCATAAATAGATTAGAGGAACAGAGAATAGTCTACCTCTCATACCTGTGGAGGAGGAAGGAATTTATGACCAGAAGAGAACTAGATATCATTATTGATCACAAAATACAAGATTTTGATTACATCAAACTAAAAAGTTTCTGTACAAACAATATTAATGCAAACAAGATTAGAAGGGAAGTAACAAATTGGGAAAATAGTTTTACAGTTAAAGGTTCTGAGAAAAGTCGCATTTCCAAAATATACAGACAACTGACTTTAATTTATAAGAAATCAAGCCATTCTCCAATTGATAAATGGTCAAAGAATATGAACAGACAATTTTCAGATGATGAAATTAAAACTATTTCCACTCATATGAAAGAGTGTTCCAAATCACTACTGCTCAGAGAAATGCAAATTAAGACAACTCTGAGATATCACTACACACCTGTCAGATTGACTAAGATGACAGGAACAAATAATGATGTATGTTGGAGGGGATGTGGGAAAACTGGGACACAAATACATTGTTGGTGGAGTTGTGAAAGAATCCAGCCATTCTGGAGAGCAATTTGGAACTATGCCCAAAAAGTTATCAAACTGTGCATACCTTTGATCCAGCATTGGTGCTATTGGGCTTATATCCCAACGAAATACTGACGAGGGGAAAGGGACCTGTATGTGCCAAAATGTTTGTGGCAGCTCTTTTCGTAGTGGCTAGAAACTGGAAGATGAATGGATGTCCATCAATTGGAGGATGGCTGGGTAAATTATGGTATAGGAAGGTTATGGAATATTATTGCTCTGTAAGAAATGACCAGCAGGAGGAATACAGAGAGGCTTGGGGAGACTTACATCAACTGATGCTGAGTGAAATGAATAGAACCAGAAGATAGCTGTACACTTCAATGTGGTATGAAGGTGTATTCTGATGGAAGTGGATATCTTCAACATAAAGAAGATCCAACTCACTTCCAGTTGATCAATGATGGACAGAAACAACTACACCCAGAGAAGGAACACTGGGAAGTGAATGCAAATTGTTAGCACTACTGTCTATCTACCCAGGTTACTTATACCTTTGGAATCTAATACTTAATGTACAACAAAAAAAATGGTATTTACACACATATATTGTATCTAGGTTATACTGTAGCACATGTAAAGTGTATGGGATTGCCTGTCATCAAGGGGAGGGAGTAAAGGGAGGAAAGGGATAATTTGGAAAAATGAATACAAGGGATAATATTATTTTTAAAATGTACTCATGCATATATACTGTGAAAAAATTATAAATAAATATTTTTTTAAAAAAAGAGAGCTTTTAGAAAAATGGGGAAAGGAAAGAGAAGCTATGCATGAGAGTATAGAAAAGACATATAATTCACTGAAAGAAAAATTTGATAAAGTGGAAAAAAAAAAACTTCCTGAAATGTGAATTGGAAATGGTAAAGAACTCCCAGGGAAACAAAATTTGTGAATGGAAAAAGATGAAGAACTCCCAGAAAAGTAGGATTTGTGAACTGGAAAACATAAAGGATTCCTAGGAATGTAGGATTTGTGAAGTGGGAAAAGAAAATAACTCCATTTAAAAAAAAATTAGTGAACTGGAAAAAAATTTCATAGAACAAAGCAACTCAATGAATACTCAATTGGACATATACAAAAATAAGTAAAATAAAAAAATCTAATGAAGAAAATAATTCATTAAAAATCAGAACTGAAGAAACAAATGAATGATTCATTGAGACATAAAGAATTACTCAAGCAAAACGAAAAAAAATGAAAAAAAATAGAAAAAAACTGTCAAATATCTACTTGGAAAAACAACAGACCTGGAAATTTGATCTAGGAGAGATAATCTGTATATTATTGGACTTCCTGAAAATTATGATGAAACAAAGAGCATAGACACTATTTTAAAGGAAATCATCAAAGCCCAGGTGTAATAGAATTAGAACATGACACAGACATTGAAAGAATTCATTGAGAACCTTCTGAAAGGGACCATAAAATAAAAACTCCAAGGAATACTGTAACTAATTTTCAGAACTATCAGACTAAGAAAAAATATTACAAGCATCTGGGAAAAAAAATTAAATACTGAGGAGCCACACAGGATCTATCTGCTTCCACATTAAAGGATTGAAGGGCCTGAAATTTGGTATTCCAAAAGGCAAAAGAACTTGGAATGCATCCAAGAATAAACTACTCAGCTAAGCTGAGCATTTTCTTCCAGGGAAGAAGATGAACATTTAATACAACATATGAATTCCATTTGTTTCTAATGAATAAACCAGAGCTAAAAAAAAAAAAAAAAAAAAAAAAAAAAAAAAAAAAAACCCTCCAACTATAAGACTCAAAAGAAGCAGAAAAAGGTAAAAAGAACTCTTGAGTTATAGACATATATAAAGAGTGCATATACAATTTGATTTTACTGATATAATATTAAAAAAGGGAAGTAGGAGTGGAAAGGGGTAGTATCAGAAAAAGGGAAAAGAGGAGATAAAAAAGAGGGAAATTAAATCCCAGAAAAAAGCAAAGGAAACCTATCATATCTGAAGGAATTTAGGGAGGGGGAGGATATTGGGTGAATGTTACTCACATAGGACTTGGCTCAAAGAGAAAATGATTGACATATTTGATTTACAGACAAGTTTCTCTCACCTCATTAAAAAGTGGGGGAGGCTAAGGGGAAAGGAAACGAATAATAAGGGAAAGGTGTAAGAAAGGGGAAGGGGCTCAAAGTGGGTGGGAGGGATTTTTAAGAGGGAGAGTTGTGTGAGGCAAGTGGTGGCCATAAGTTTAATAATGAGGAGGGGGTAAGGGAGGAAATAAAAATAAAAGCATAATCTGGGGATAATAAGATGGCAGGAAATACAGAATTAATAATTTTAACCATAAATGTGAATGGGATGAACTCTCCCATTTAGTTAGAGGCAAATAGCAGACTGGACCAAAAACCAGAACCCTACAATATATTGTTTACAGGAAACACATTTAAAGCAGGGAGATGCATACAGAGTAAAAACAAAAGGCTGGAGCAGAATGTATTATGCTTCAGGAAAAGTAAAAAAAAAGCAGGAGTAGCCATCCTGATCTCAGATCAAGCAAAAGCAAAAATTGATCTAATTAAAAGAGATAAGGAAGAGACTAGAACTTGCTAAAGGGTAGCATAGATAATGAAACAATATCAATCTAACTTCCTAAAGGAGAAGTTAAGAGAGTTGCAAGAAAAATAGATAGCAAAACTATAATAGTGGGAGATCTCAACCTTGTACTCTCAGAATTAGACAAATCAAACCACAAACAAATAAGAAAGAAATTAAAGAGGTAAATACAATATTAGAAAAGTTAGGTATAAGAAATCTTTGGAGAAAACTGAATGGAGACAGAAAGGAGTGCACTTTCTTCTCAGAAGTTCATGAAACCTATACAAAAATTAACCATATATTAGGACATAAAGACCTCAAAATTAAATGCATAAAGACAGAAATATTAAATGCATTCTTTTCAGACCATGATGTAATAAAAATTACATTCAACAAAAAGATAGAGGTAATTGGAAACTAAAAAGTATTTGGAAATTAAATAATCTCATCCTAAAGAATGAATGGGTGAAACAGCAAATGATAGATACAATTAATAATTTCACCCAAGAGAATGATAATTTGGGACATCATACCAAAATTTGTGAGATACAGCCAAAGTGGTAATAAGGGAAATTTTTATATACTTAGAAGCTTACTTGAATAAAATTGAGAAAGAGAAGATCAATGAAATGGACTTGTACCTTAAAAAAAGACCAAGTTCAAAACCCCTAATCAAATATTAAACTTTAAATTCTAAAATTAAAAGGAGAAATTGACACAATTGAAAGTAAAAGCAACTATTGAATTAATAAATATAACTAAAAGTTTGTTTTATGAAAATATATATATATATATATATATATATATATATAAATCTTTGGTAAATCTTTTTAGAAAAATGAAAGAGGAACATGAAAATGTTAGTTTTAAAAATGAAAAGGGAGAACTTTCCACCAATGAAGAGGAAATTAGGGCAATAATAAGGAGTTACTTTGCCCAACTTTATGCCAATAAATTTGATAACTTAAGGGAAATGGATGACTACCTCCAAAAATATAGGCTTTCCAGATCAACAGAGGAGGAAGTAAATTGCTTAAATAGTCCCATTTTAGGGGAAAAAATAGAACAACCTATTAAACAACTCCCTAAGAAAAAATCCCCAGGACCAGATGGATTTACATGCAAAGTCTACCAAACATTTAAAGAACAATCAACTCCAATGCTAAATAAACTATTTGAAAAAATAGGGAATGAAACATTCCTACCAAATTCCTCTTATGACCCAGATATGGTACTGATACCTAAACCAGGTAGATTGAAAATAGAGAAAGAAAATTATAGACCAATCTCACTAATGAATATTGATGCTAAAATCTTAAATAAAATATTAGCCAAAAGACTAAGAAAATAATCCCCAAGATAATACACCATAACCAAATAGGATTTATACCAGGAATGCAGGGCTGGTTCAATATTAGGAAAACTATTAGCATAATTGACTATATAATTAACCAAATAAACAGAAACTATATGCTCATCTCAATAGATGCAGAAAAGGCATTTGATAAAATCCAACATGCATTCCTATTAAAAACACTTGAGAGTATAGGAATAAATGGACTTTTCCTTAAAATAGTCAGGAGCATCTATTTAAAATCATCAGTAAGCATCATCTGTAATGGAGATAAACTGGAATTATTACTAGTAAGATCAGAAGTGAAACAAGGTTGCCCACTATCTACATCACTATTCAATATTGCATTAGAAATGCTAGCTTTGGCAATAAGAGTTGAGAAAGATATTGAAGGAATTAGAGTAGGTAATGAGGAAACCAAATTATCATTCTTTGCAAATGATATTATGGTATACTTAGAGAACCCTATAGATTCTACTAAAAAGCTATTAGAAATAATCTACAACTTTAGCAAAGTTGCAGGACACAAAATAAATTCACAAAAGTCATCAGCATTCTTATATCTCACTAACAAAATTCAACAGTTAGAATTACAAAGAGAAATTACATTTAAAGTAACTGCTGATAGTATAAAATATTTGGGAATCTATCTGCCAAAGGAAAGTCAGGAACTATATGAGCAAAACTACAAAACACTTTCCACACAAATAAAGTCAGATCTAACCAACTGGAAAAATATTAAGTGTTCTTGGGTAGATAGAGCAAATATGTAATAAAGATGACAATACTACCAAAACTAATCTATTTATTTAGTGCTATACCAATCTGACTCCCAAAAAACTATTTTAATGACCTAGAAAAAATAGCAGCAAAATTAATCTGAAAGAACAAAAGGTCAAGACTTTCAAGGAAACTAATGGAAAAAAAAATCAAATGAAGGTGATCTAGCTGTACCAGATCTAAAATTATATTGTAAAGCAGCAGTTATGAAAAACCATTTGGTATTGGCTAAGAAATAGGCTGCTTGATCAGTGGAAGAGGTTAAGTTCAAAGGACAAAATAATCAATAACTTCAATAATCTAGTGTTTGACAAACCCAAAGGCCCCAGCTTTTGGGATAAGAATCCACTGTTTGATAAAAACTGCGGGGAAATTTGGAAATTAGTATGGCAGGAACTAGTCATGGACCCACATTTATCACTGTACACCAAGATAAGATCAAAATTGGTTCATGACCTAGGCATAAAGAACAAGATTATAAACAAATTAGAGGGACATAGGATAGTTTACCTCTATGACTTGTGGAGGAGGAAGGAATTTGTGACCAAAGAAGAACTAGAGTTCACAAAATAGAACATTTTGATTATATCAAATTAAAAAGCTTTTTGTATAAACAAAACTAATGCAAACAAGATTAGAAGGGAATCAATAAACTGGGAAAACATTTTACAGTTAACGTTTCTGATAAAGGCCTCATTTTAAAAATATATAGAGAATTGACTCTAATTTATAAGAAATCAAGCCATTCTCCAATTGAGAAATGGTCAAAGGATATGAACAGACAATTTTCAGGTGAAGAAATTGAAACTATTTCTAGCCATAGGAAAAGATGCTCCAAGTCATTATTAATCCGAGAAATGCAAATTAAGATAACTCTGAGATATCACTACACACCTCTCAGATTGCCG
Organism: Sminthopsis crassicaudata; assembly: GCF_048593235.1. NCBI lineage: Eukaryota > Metazoa > Chordata > Mammalia > Dasyuromorphia > Dasyuridae > Sminthopsis > Sminthopsis crassicaudata. The sequence goes on from NC_133618.1 coordinate 517,091,167, forward strand.
AGGATGACAGGAAAAGATAGTGCTAAATGTTGGAGGTGATGTGGGAAAACTGGGAAAAGTTGGAACAGAAGCTTTTGCAAGGGTCAGTACTGAAAAATTACCCATGCATATATCTTGTAAATAAAAAGGTATTAAAAAGCAAAGAAAACAAAAGATAGTTCCTATCCTCTGACCATCATGAAGTGATGAGTACGGACAGAGTGAGATGAATAACAAAGCCAATTAAATACCTGAATTCAGGCTTTTACTTTTTTATCTCAGCCAATCAAGAAACATTTATTAAAAGCCTACATATGTCTTAAAAAAAAAAAAAAAAAAAAAAAAAAAACAGAGAGAAACAGTAGAATGTGGAATTTCACCAGAAAAGGTCTGTCCTGAGGGGTGGGAAAAGACCAGTGCGGACAGTGATAGAACTAGGCTAGCATATTGTGCAGATCTGGCTGGGGAGGCCTCTGTGGTTAGAAAAGTTACAGAGACAGATGACTCTGGCATAGGCTGATTACTCTAATCTGCTTGCAAAACAGCAGATCAGCAGAGAAATCAAAGCCACTTTTAAAAATTCCAGAAACTATAGTCTGCTATATCTACCCAAAGCGAAAGTGACTTAGCACAGATCACAGCACAGCAGTGCAGCCACCTTCTGCTGTGTGGGGATTCTCCATGCAGTTAAGAATGTGCAAGGTAGAAGGACATAGCCCAGGGCAGCCTCTAATTTGCAAAGTGGAGGGCTCGGCCTTAGGCAGTGGAACTTCCACAGCAGAGAAACTTCCAAACCAGGGAATGTGCTTCCCAGGGCAGAGATACTTCCAATCTGTGCTGGGCTATTCCCTGGTCAACTGCTAATATCCACTGCCCTGAGGGAAGGGGGAATTTGGCCTAGGGTTGTGACACTTTCACTGTTCAGCCTCTAGCCTCAGGGAAGTCACTAGGCCACACAGTGGGGGTTCTTCACTGGGTACTTCTTCAGCACAGCCCTTGCTAACCAGATCTAAATCACTTCCAGTGGTGGGAGAAACTCTCCCAGAGCACCCTCATACCTTTGCAGCCTGTTCATTAGACAGTTGCCATCCATATAGCTATCCCTGTTCTGCAGAGGAAACTGGTAGCCTCTTTGCCCTGAAGGCAGACCCTATAGGTTTTTAAAAATGAGTAAAAAAATTAAAAGGACGATCAATAGTTTCTATACAGAAAGAGAGCAGGTTTGCAACCCTGAGGAGACTAATAGCATACAGATAATACCCTGAAGGGGACTGTTACCTGGCCCCCATCACATAACTTTCTCCTAGAAGAGACTATTAAAAACCTTAAAAGAGCGTTAGAAGAAAAAGGCAGAAAGGAAAGAAAGCTATGCAAGAGAGTAACAATATCCTGAAATGTTAATTGGAAAAGATAAAGAATTCACAGGAAGTGCAGGGAAACAGAATTGTGAATTGGAAAAGGTTAAAAAAATCGCTGGTAAAGTAGGATTTGTGAATTGGAAAATAAAAAGAATTCCCAAGAAAGTAGGATTTGTGAATTGGATAAAGAAAATAACTCGCAAAAAAAATGAAATGGAAAAAAAAATTCCATAGAGCAAAACAAGAAATTTAAAAACTCAATTTGATATATACAAAAAGAAGTAAAAAAGGCAAATGAAGAAAATAAATAATTAAAAATCAGAACTGAACAAATAGAAATGAATTATTCATTGAGACACCAAGAATCAGTCAAGCAAAACAAAAAAATAAATAAATAAATAAAGGCTGGAGAAAAATGTCAAATATTTACTTAGAAAATTGACAGATCTGGAAAATAGATCTAGGAGCAATAATCTGAGGATTATTGGACTTCCTGAAAATTATGATGAAAAAAAGAGCCTAGATTCTATTTTGCAGGAACTCATCAAAGAGAACTGCCCAAAAATAATAGAATCAGAAGGTAAAATAAGCTTTGAAATAATTAATTGAACACCTTCTGAAAAAGACCCTAAAAAACAAACAAACAAACAAAAAACTCCATGGTCAAACTTCAGAACTATCAGACTAAGGAAAAAATATTACAAGCAGCCAGGAAAAAACAATTCAAATACTGAGGTGCCACAATAAGGGTCACTCAAGATCTGGCTGCCTCCACATTAAAGGATCAAAGGGGGCCTGGAATCTGATATTCCAAAAGGCAAAAGAACTTGGAATGCAGCCAAGAATAAACTACCCAGCTTAGTTGACCATTTTCTGCCATGGAAGAAGATGGACATTTAATGAAACAGATGAATTCCATTTGTTTCTAAGGAAAAAAAAAACCAGATCTAAACAAAAAATTTGATCTGTAACCACAATACTCAAGAGAAGCAGAAAAAAGGTAAAAGGAACTCTTGAGAACCGTATTTCTGTTGTGGATAAATAAAGACCACATGTATAATTTGATTTTACAAAAAAAGGGAAGTAGAAATGGAAAGGGGATAGTTTCAGAAAATGGGAATAGGAGAGATTAAAAACAGAGAAACTACATCCCAGGAACAGGCAAAGAAAATGTATGATATCTGAGGGAATTTAGAGAGGGGGAGGAACAATGTATGAATCTTACTCTCATCACAGTTGGCTCCAAGAGAAAATAATTACCCTATTTGTTTTACAGAGAATTCTCTCTCACCTCACTAAAAGGTGGAGAGGAAAAGGGAAAAGGAAAAGCGTAAAAAGGGAAGGGGAAAGAGGAACGGAATTAAAAGGAGGGGGGTACTAAAAAGGGAGGCTGTGTGATGCAAGTGGGGTCCATAAGTTTAATAATGGGGAAGGGGCTCAGGGGGGACAAGGGAAAAATCATAATCTGGGGATAATTTGATGGCAGGAAATACAGAATTAGTAAATTTAACTGTAAATGTGAATGGGATGAACTCTCCCATTAAGCAGAGGTGGATAGCAGACTGGATCAAAAGTCAGAACCCTACAATATGTTGTTTACAGGAAACATATTTAAAGCAGGGAGATACATACAGAGTAAAGGTAAAAGGCTGGAGCATTATCTATTATGCTTCAAGTGAAGTAAAAAAAAAGCAGGGGTAGCCATTCTAATCTCAGATCAAGCAAAAACAAAATTTGATCTAATTAAAAGAGATAAGGAAGAAATTATAACTTGCTAAAGGGTAGCATAGACAATGAAGCAATAGCAATAAGAAACATATATGCACCAAGTAGTATAGCATCTAACTTCCTAAAGGAGAAGTTAGGAGAGTTGCAAGAAGAAATACACAGCAAAATTATAATAGTGGAAGATCTCAACCTTGCATTCTCAGAATTAGATAAACCAAACTACAAAACAAATAAGAAAGAAATTAAAGAGGTAAATAGATTATTAGAAAAATTAGATATGATAGATCTTTGGAGAAAACTGAATGGTAATAGAAAGGAGTATACCTTCTTCTCAGCAGTTCATGGAGCCTACACGAAAACTGACCATATATGAGAACATAAAGATCTCTAACTTAATTGCAGGAAAGCAGAAATAGTAAATGCTTTCTTTTCAGATCACAATGCAATAAAAACTACATTCAACAAAATGTTAGGGGTAAATAGACCAAAAAGAAATTGGAAACTAAATAATCTCATCTTAAAGAATGATTGGGTTAAACAGCAAATTATAGAAACAATTAATATTTTCACTCAAGATAATGACAGCGATGAGACATCATACCAAAATTTGTGGGATACAGCTAAAGGGGTAATAACAAAAATTTTTATATATTCAGAGGCTTACTTGAATAAAATAAAATTAAAAGGAGAAATCAATAATATTGAAAGCAAAAAAACTATTGAATTAATAAATAAAACTAAGACTTGGTCTTATGAAAAAGCCAATGAAATAGATAAACCTTTGGTAAAATCTGATCAGATAAAAAAAAGAGGAAAATCAAATTGTTAGTCTTAAAAATGAAATGGGAGAATTTTCCACCAATGAAGAGGAAATTAGAACAATAATAAGGAGTTATGTTGTCCAACTTTATGGTGATAAATTTGATAACCTAAGTGAAATGGATGACTACCTCCAAAAACATAGGCTTCCCTGATTAACAGAGGAGGAAGTAAATTCCTTAAATAGTCCCATTTCAGAAAAAAAAAAAAAAAAAAAAAAATAGAACAAGCTATTAATCAACTCCCTAAGAAAAAATCCCCAGGACCAGATGGATCTACATGTGAATTCTACCAAACATTTAAAGAACAATTAGCTCCAATGTTATAGAAACTATTTGAAAAAATAGGGAATGAAAGAGTCCTACCAAATTCCTTTTAGGACACAGATATGGTACTGATACCTAAACCAGGTAGGTTGAAAATGGAGAAAGAAAACTATGGACCAATCTTCTTAATGAATATTGATGCTAAAATCTTAAATAAGATATTACCAAAAAGGCTAAAGAAAATCCTCCCCTGGATAATCCACCATGATCAAGTAGGATTTATACCAGGAATGCAGGGCTGGTTTAATATCAGGAAAACTATTAGTATAATTGACCATATTAATAATCAAATTAGCAAAAATCATATGATCATCTCAATAAATGCAGAAAAAGCATTTGATAAAATTCAACATCCATTCATACTAAAACCACTTGAGAGTACAGGAATAAATGGACTATTCCTTAAAATAGTCAAGAGCATATATTTAAAACTGTCAGTCAACATCAGATGTAATGGGGATAAACTGCAACCATTCCCAGTAAGATCAGGAGTGAAACAAGGTTGCTCACTATCACCATTACTATTCAATATCATATTAGAAAAACTATCCTGGGCAATAAGAGTGGAGAAAGAGATTAAAGGAATTAGAGTAGGTAATGAGGAAACCAAACTATCACTCTTTGCAGATGATATGATGGTATACTTAGAGAACCCCAGAGATTCTACTAAAAAGCTATTAGAAATAATCCACTACTTTAGCAAATTTGCAGGATACAAAATAAATCTACATAAATCCTTAGCATTTTTGTATATTGCCAACAAAATCCAATAGCAAGAGATACAAAGAGAAATTCCATTCAAAACAATTGTCGAGAGTATAAAATATTTGGGATTCTATATACCAAAGGAAAGTCAGGAATTATATGAGCAAAATTACAAAGCACTTGCCACAAAAATAAAGTCAGATTTAAATAATTGGAAATATATTAAGTGCTCTTGGATAGGCCGGGCAAATATAATAAAGATGACAATACTCCTTAAACTAATCTATTTATTCAGTGCTATACCAATCAGACTCCCAAGAAACTATTCTAATGACCTAAGGAAAAATAACAACAAAATTCATATGGAACAACAAAAGGTCAAGAATTTCAAGGGAATTAATGAAAAAAAAAAATCAAATGAAGGTGATCTAGCTGTACCTGATCTAAAACTTTATTATAAAGCAGCAGTCACCAAAACCATTTGGTATTGGCTAAGAAATAGACTAGTTGATCAGTGGAATAGGTTAGGTTCACAGGACAAAATAGTGTACAACTATAGCAATCTAGTGTTTGACAAACCCAAAGATCCTAACTTTTGGGATACGAATCCATTCTTTGACAAAAACTGTTGGGAAAACTGGAAATTAGTATGGCAGAAATTAGATATGGATCCACTCTTAACACCATATACCAAGATAAGATCAAAATGGGTCCACGATTTAGGCATAAAGAATGAAATCATAAATAGATTAGAGGAACAGAGGATAGTCTACTTCTCAGACCTATGGAGGAAAAAGGAATTTATGACCAGAGAAGAACTAGAGATCATTATTGATCACAAAATAGAAGATTTTGATTACATCAAACTAAAAAGTTTCTGTACAAACAATACTAATGCAAACAAGATTAGAAGGGAAGTAACAAATTGGGAAAATATTTTTACAGTTAAAAGTTTTGATAAAGGCCTCATTCCCAAAATATAGAGAACTGACTCTAATTTATAAGAAATCAAGCCATTCTCCAGTTGATAAATGGTCAAAGGATATGAACAGATGATGAAATTGAAACTATTTTCACTCATATGAAAGTGTTCCAAATCACTATTGATCAGAGAAATGCAAATTAAGACAACTCTGAGATATGCTACACACCTGTCAGATTGGCTAAGATGACAGGAACAAATAATGATGTATGTTGGAGGGGATGTGGGAAAATGTGACACTGATGCATTGTTGGTGGAGTTGTGAAAGAATCCAGCCATTCTAGAGAGCAATTTGGAACTATGCCCACAAAGTTATCAAACTGTGCAAACTCTTTGATCCAGCAGTGCTACTACTGGGCTTATATCCCAAAGAAATACTAAAGAAGGGAAAGGGTCCTGTATGTGCCAAAATGTGGTAGTCCTTTTTGTAGTGGCTAGAAACTGGAAAATGAATGGAGACCCATCAACTGGAGAATGGTTAGGTAAATTATGGTATAGGAAGGTTATGGAATATTATTGTTCTGTAAGAAATGACCAGCAGGATGAATACAGAGAGGCTTGGAGAGACTTACCTGAACTGATGCTGAGTGAAATGAGCAGAAACAGAAGAGCATTATACACTTCAACAATGATATTGTATGAGGATGTATTCTGATGGAAGTGGATATCTTCAACAAGGAGAAGATATAATTCAGTTCCAAGTAATCAAGGAAGGATTGAATCAGCTACACCCAGAGAAGGAACACTGGGAAATGAATGTAAAGTATTTGCATTTTTGTCTTTCTTCCCAGGTTATTTTTTACCCTCTGAATCCAATTCTTCCTGTGCAACAAGAAATTTGGTTCTGCACACATATATTGTATTTAGGATATATTGTAATACATTTAACATGCATGGGACTGCCTACCATCTAGGGAGAGGGTAGAGGGAAGGAGGGCAAAATTCAAAACAGAAGTGAGTAAAGACATAATGTTATAAAAAAAATACCCATGTATATGTACTGTCAAAAAATATAATTATAAAATTAATTTTCAAAAATTTTCAAAAAATAAAGATATATATTCTCTCCCACATTTTAGATATGGCTGCTTTGAGATTATAATAGTAGGAAGTATTCTCAAGACTGTTACTAAAAAATGAACAAATAATAAAATCATCATTCTCAAAAAAATAAGAAATTATGAACTAATGATTGTAGCAAGGCATGGAAAAATTCAAACAAAATGAAGAAAGAAAAATAGAATAAAATGAATTTTTAAAAAATAATAGCAATATTGTTTTGTTTTGTTTTGACTGAGGCAATTGGGGTTAAGTGATTTGCCAGAGTCACACAGCTAAGAAATATTAAGTATCTGAAGTCAGATTTGAACTCAGGTTCTTCTGACTTCAGAGTTGGCACTATATTCACTGTACCATCTGGCTGCCCCTCTTGTTTTAATACAGCAATTTTGTTTTAAGAGTAACTTGGTTAGATAAGAATCTTTAGATTATTATAAATACACAAACTACAAATAAAAACTTATGAAGAAAGATGCTATCAGAGAAAGATAAATGGAAGTTTGTATAGAATTAATATACACATGTAGATATAGATATAGAAAGATACTATATGTTGGTTTACACACACACACACACACACACACACACACACACACACACACACACCCCTATTTGTATCTAATAGTAGCCTTTTGTTGGGCAGGGGATGGGAAGTGAAAAAAAGTTAAAAAAGAATTTTACCTAACTTTTTATATTTTGGAAGAAAAACAAGTTCTACATAGTAGATTTGCAATTTTTGGCTCAATATTTTTTTTTATTTTACTCTGTTATGGAAACACTTGTTTTGTTCCATGGATTCAAAATACAATTTTAATATATTTAAAAATTTTTATTCCAGTGAGTTTTCCTTAAAGTCAGTACCAGTGCCACTGGAATAATTTTGCAAACTTTTCATTTGTTGATTGTTTGACTATTTAAGTGTTGATAGTTCTTTTATTATTGAACTCAACATATAAAATTATCACACTATTGTGTTCTATATCATATAATCCTATATAAATACTGGCATTAAATTTTCTTTGAGAAACTTAGAATCACTAGATTGCTATTGACTAGTACAAAATATTAATATTTTTCTTTTTTATTAAAATAAGCTTAAACTGCATGTCTTTTATGGGGGAAATATATATTATATGTTTAACATTGACATCAGCAGTTGGATAGTTCAAAAGAAAGATTGGGACAGAGTTGAGTACAATGTGACTACAAAAAGCAAAACCACCTAGGAAAATATAAAAATAATAATTATGTTATTCAAATGAAATGCAGAGGAAGAATAGACAGAGGCATTAGAGGGGAAGGAAAGCGTGTAGTTCTGAAAATCTACTCACATCAGGAATGGATTATATAGGCAACACTATATAGATAGATAGATATATGTATATGTATATTAGATATAATTTATATCTACTGTATGTATACACACACATATATACATATATATATACATGTATACATATACATAGGCAACAATAGATAGATAGATAGATAGATAGATAGATAGATAGATAGATAGATAGATAGATTTTGGAGGGTGCTATACTCTTCATGGCCATGAAGGGCAGGAGAATCGAACTCAGTGGCCATTTTTATCCTATCCCAAATGTAAAGATTCTTTGGATTCAATCCACAAACCAGGAATATACTGATAGGAAACCAGATGCAAACAAACAAGTTTTTAATTATCTTGATAATTAGCCTATTTCCATTTCTAGCTGTTCTATAGAAGAGAGAGATTATTTAATGACATGAGAACTAGTTCTATCTTACTAGCCATTAGCCTGAATTATGATGATACAGGAAACCTAAAGTGACAACACTAGAGATTGTCCATATGAAATTTTTTTGGATATAATTTCATGTGTTTACAGCTATACATTTGAATTATTGTGTATTCAATTACACTTGTTTCTTATTTTGATGTTCTATATATTTGACTACATTTTGTGTTATGTTCACATTACAGCAAAGTCTATTCATTTTTGTTTATGTGCTCATTTTTAAAGATAAGGTATATTCTATATATAGACCCCAATTATAGTGTTATTATTGTAGCCAATTATTTTTGCTTTGTTAGTCATACCTGTCACTTTTTTTTCTTTTTTTCTTTTTTTTTTTATTATATATATATATATATATTTTATAATATTATCCCTTGTATTCATTTTTCCAAATTACCCCCCCTCCCTCTATTCCCTCCCCCCGACGACAGGCAATACCATACATTTTACATGTGTTACAATATAGTCTAGGTACAATACATGTGTGCGAATATCATTTTCTTGTTGCACAATAAACATTAGAATCCAAAGGTACATGCAACCTGGGCAGACAGATATTAGTGCTAACAATTTTCATTCCCCTCCCAGTGTTTCTTCTCTGGGTGTAGCTACCTCTGTCCATCATTGATCAACTGGAAGTGAGTTGGATCTTCTTTATGTTGAAGATTTCCACTTCCATCAGAATACATCCTCATACAGTATTGTTGTTGAAGTGTACAGTGATCTTCTGGTTCTGCTCATTTCACTCAGCATCAGTTGATTTAAGTCTCTCCAGGCCTCTCTATATTCCTACTGCTGGTCATTTCTTACAGAGCAATAATATTCCATAACCTTCATATACCACAATTTACCCAACCATTCTCCAACTGATGGACATCCATTCATCTTCCAGTTTCTAGCTACAACAAAAAGAGCTGCCACAAACATTTTGGCACATACAGGTCCCTTTCCACTCTTTAGTATTTCTTTGGGATATAATCCCAATAATAGCAGTGCTGGGTCAAAGGGTATGCACAGTTTGACAACTTTTTGGGCATAATTCCAGATTGCTCTCCAGAATGGCTGGATTCTTTCACAACTCCACCAGCAATGTATTAGTGTCCCAATTTCCCCACATCCCCTCCAACATTTGTCATTATTTGTTCCTGTCATCTTAGCCAATCTGACAGGTGTGTAGTGGTATCTCAGAGTGGTCTTAATTTGCATTTCTCTGATCAGTAGTGATTTGGAACACTCTTTCATGTGAGTGGATATAGTTTCAATTTCTTCCTCTGAGAATTGTCTGTTCATATCCTTTGACCATTTATCAATTGGAGAATGGTTCGGTTTCTTATAAATTATGGTCAGTTCTCTATATATTTTGGAAATGAGACCTTTGTCAGAACCTTTGTTTTTAAAAATATTTTCCCAATTTGTTACTTCCCTTCTAATCTTGTTTGCATTAGTATTATTTGTACAGAAACTTTTTAGTTTGATGTAATCAAAATCTTCTATTTTGTGATCAATAATGATCTCTAGTTCTCCTCTGGTCATAAATTCCTTCCTCCTCCACAAGTCTGAGAGGTAGATTATCCTCTGTTCCTCTAATCTATTTATTATCTCCCTCTTTATGCCTAAATCATGGACCCATTTTGATCTTATCTTGGTATATGGTGTTAAGTGTGGATCCATATCTAATTTCTGCCATACTAATTTCCAGTTTTCCCAACAGTTTTTTCCGAATAATGAATTTTTATCCCTAATGTTGGAATCTTTGGGTTTGTCAAAGATTAGATTGCTATAGATGTACCCTTTTTTGTCCTCTGTATCTAATCTGTTCCACTGATCTACCGGTCTATTTCTTAGCCAATACCAAATGGTTTTGGTGACTGCTGCTATATAATATAGCTTTAGATCAGGTACACTTAGACCACCTTCCTCTGAGTTTTTTTTCATTAGTTCCCTTGCAATTCTTGACCTTTTATTCTTCCATATTAATTTTGTTGTTATTTTTTCTAGTTTCTTGGGAGTCTGATTGGTATAGCACTAAATAAATAGATTAGTTTGGGGAGTATTGTCATCTTTATTATATTCGCTCGGCCTATCCAAGAGCACTGAATGTCTTTCCAATTATTTAAATCTGATTTTATTTTTGTGGCAAGTGTTTTGTAATTTTTCTCATATAATTCCTGACTTTTCTTTGGTAGATGGATTCCCAAATATTTTATACTCTCAACATTTGTTTGGAATGGAATTTCTCTTTGTATCTCTTGCTGTTGCATTTTGTTAGTGAAATATAAAAATGCCGAGGATTTATGTGGATTTATTTTGTATCCTGCCACTTTGCTGAAATTTTGAATTATTTCTAGTAGCTTTTTAGCAGAGTCTTTGGGGTTCTCTACGTATACCATCATGTCATCTGCAAAAAGTGATAGTTTAATTTCCTCATTTCCTACTCTAATTCCTTGAATCTCTTTCTCGGCTCTTATTGCCGAGGCTAGCGTTTCTAGTACTATATTGAATAGTAATGGTGATAGTGGGCAACCTTGTTTCACTCCTGATCTTACTGGGAAAGGTTGCAGTTTATTTCTATTGCATATTATGCTTACTGACGGTCTTAAATATATACTCCTGATTATTCTAAGGAATAATCCATTTATTCCTATACTCTCAAGAGTTGTTAGTAGGAATGGATGTTGGATTTTGTCAAATGCTTTTTCTGCATCTATTGAGATGATCATATGGTTCTTATTAATTTGATTATTAATATGGTCAATTATATTAATAGTTTTCCTAATATTAAACCAGCCCTGCATTCCTGGAATAAATCCTACTTGATCATAGTGTATTATCTTGGAGATGATTTTCTGAAGTCTTTTTGCTAATATCTTATTTAAGATTTTAGCATCAATATTCATTAAGGAGATTGGTCTATAATTTTCTTTCTCAGTTTTCGATCTACCAGGTTTAGGTATCAGTACCATGTCTGTGTCATAAAAGGAGTTTGGTAGGACTCCTTCATCCCCTATTTTTTCAAATAATTTATATAACATTGGGGCTAATTGTTCTTTAAATGTTTGGTAGAATTCACATGTGAATCCATCTGGCCCTGGGGATTTTTTCCTGGGGAGTTGATTAATAGCTTGTTCTATTTCTTTTTCTGAAATGGGACTATTTAAGCAATTTATCTCCTCCTCTGTTAATCTAGGGAGCTATATTTTTGGAGAAAGTCATCCATTTCACTTAAGTTATCAAATTTATTTGCATAAAGTTGGGCAAAGTAGCTCCTTATTATTTCTCTAATTTCCTCTTCATTGGTGGAAAGATCCCCCTTTTCATTTGTAAGACTATCAATTTGATTTTCCTCTTTCTTTTTTTTGATCAAATTTACCAAAGGTTTATCTATTTTATTGGCTTTTTCATAAAACCAACTCTTGGTTTTATTTATTAATTCAATAGTTTTTTTTACTTTTCAATTTTATTGATTTCTCCTTTTAATTTTTGTATTTCGAGTTTAATTTTTGGTTGGGGGTTTATAATTTGGTCTTTTTCTAGCCTTTTAAGTTGTAAGCCCAATTCGTTAATCTTCTCTTTCTCAATTTTCTTCAAATAAGTCTCTAAAGATATAAAGTTTCCCCTTATTACTGTTTTAGCTGCATCCCAAAGATTTTGATATGATGTCTCATCATTATCATTATCTTGGGTGAAATTGTTAATTGTTTCTATAATTTGCTCTTTCACCCAGTCATTCTTTACATACCTGTCACTTTTAATGAATTGCTGTGAACTATGAATATACATGTACTCTTGAAATATGCAAGTATTCTCTTATACTATGTCACCATAGTGTCCTTCCAGGTGAAACTCTGTGTAAAATCATGTTTATCTTATATACTGTTAATGAGCATTTATTTTATCTTCCAGTGGCACCATGAATTGGTTACCTGAGATTTAATTAAAATCAATCTTATTTTTTTAAGTTTTTTAAGTCCTTGTATTTATACTGTATAGTTTCAGGTATCAAGCTTGTTCTAGCTGATTTTTACAAGGGAGTACAAAGAGTTTTGGCCCAGGGGAAGAATGTAATCTTTGATTCAAAGAACTAATTATATGGGATTCTCTCCTCATTTGAAGAATTGATTTCACATTGCTTACTCCTAGCCCTATGCCTGTGTAAGGGATGCAACTGCTGAGAGCTAAAGAGAAGCAAGATTCTTTTGACTTCTGACTTTCAAGTTTAAGAAGTTTCTTCTGATTCCCAAAGGGAGGGAAAAATTCTGAGAAGTTGTAGACAGATAGAAGAGATGGTAATCTCTATCACATCTCTAGCTCCAGCTTGTTATACTAGAGATTTCAGGGGAATTTCTCCTGTGAGATCTGGGACACTCTAGCTCTCTCTTTTAGCTAAATTTCTTTTCATCCAAAGAAAGAGCTCATTCACTCTACATATTCTTTGTAATACCATCTCATATGTATATTTTGTCTGATTTTTGTCTTGCTATTGATTTGGATAAATTAGTTTATTTATGATTAAAAATTTAAGCTTATGTAGAATGGGCTGCTTTTGGATGATGGTATATTC